>NC_041389.1:83817504-83859398 GCF_002162155.2 Triticum dicoccoides
AGGGAAGTTAATCTATTCGAATAGCCGTGATCTTCGGTAACAGGACGACTTGGAGTTGTACCTTGACCTTATGACAACTAGAACCGGATACTTAATAAAACACACCCTTCCAAGTGCCAGATACAACCGGTGGTCGCTCTACCTCAGGGATATGAGGAGGGGATCGCCGGGTAGGATTATGCTATGAGATGCTATTTGGAGATGTTACTTGGAGATGCTACTTGGAGGACTTCAATCTACTCTCTTCTGCATGCTGCAAGACGGAGGCTGCCAGAAGCGTAGTCTTCGACAGGATTAGCTATCCCCCTCTTATTCTGGCATTCTGCAGTTCAGTCCACTGATATGGCCTCTTTACACATATACCCATGCATATGTAGTGTAGCTCCTTGCTTGCGAGTACTTTGGATGAGTACTCACGGTTGCTTTCTCCCCCCTTTTCCCCCTTTCTTTCGTTCTGGTTGTCGCGACCAGATACTGGTGTCCAGGAGCCAGACGCCACCGTCGACGACGACCCCCTACTACACCGGAGGTGCCTACTACTACGTGCAGCCCGCTGACGACGACCAGGAGTAGTTTAGGAGGATCCCAGGCAGGAGGCCTGCGCCTCTTTCGATCTGTATCCCAGTTTGTGCTAGCCATCTTATGGCAACTTGTTTAACTTATGTCTGTACTCAGATATTGTTGCTTCCGCTGACTCGTCTATGATCGAGCACTTGTATTCGAGCCCTCGAGGCCCCTGGCTTGTATTATGATGCTTGTATGACTTATTTTATTTGTAGAGTTGTGTTGTGATATCTTCCCGTGAGTCCCTGATCTTGATCGTACACATTTGCGTGCATGATTAGTGTGCGGTCAAATCGGGGGCGTCACATGCCTCTTCCATTGTTGGCATCTTGGTAGCCTTCTCTGTCCTTGCCTTCTCCTTCTTGGCTTGAGCATGCACAGAAGATGGCTCATCTTCATTCATAACCACTTGGTTATCCTCAAAGTCTAGAGCAAAATGTTCCTTGTCCAGCAAGTATGTGCCTGTGCCCATCTTGGAGTTTATCAGCTCCTGGATCTATGGGGCATACCCACAACTTCTTTTCTGGTCAGCTGCTGTCCTCTTGATAGTCTCAACAATGAGGCTCATGACCTTGAATTTCTGTGGCACATCAAATAAGTGTAGCAAGTTTATTGCATGGCCTCTGATCATGTTGTGGTCACCTGACTTGGCCAAGAGAGTGTGCCTGAGGATCCATTTGATGGTTGACAGTCCTGACAGAAGATAGTGTACAGATCCAAACTTATGTGTCTCAACTGCAGCATCTGGGATCTCTTTGTACATATGTGCCATAGTGTTGTGATCCATCTTCTTCTTGGCATATACATCCAAGTCATCTTCCTTCTCCTTAGGTGCATTGATCAGATTTTCCCATTTCTCAATAGTTGATTGGTACCTTGTACCTTCAGACATCCATACTATCCTGCCATCTGGATAAAAGTGTGCTGTGGAGTAGAATTGCATTATGGGCTCATCATTCCACTTTGTGAGCTTCTGCCCAACAAAGTCTGCAACTCCACAAGCACTGAAACTGTCATACACTCCAGTAGTGTTCCTCATTTTCCTTCATGTAGGTCTAGTCCACCCACCTCATGTCACACACTATAGGCTTCTTGTCCAACAATAGTGTCTCATAGAAATCCTGCCGTTCCTTAGTATGGAACCTATAGTCAACAGCAGTCCTTCTCCTAATAGCATAGGAATCATACAACCTCCACTATCTGAGTCCTTCATCCTTCCTTAGCTTCATGTTCTCAGCCACAGGATGAGCATCATTGTGGTCTGGAATCTTTGGCTTCAACTTTCTCAAAACATGCTCTTCATCTTCTTCTTCTTCATTAGTAGTTTCAGGCACTAGGGACTTGTTCTTCTCAGCAGCAGATATGTTCCTAGTATTCCTCTTTGGTGCAGTCTTTGGTTTGGAGGCAGCTTTGGGTGCTTCTTTGGGCTTTGATGATGCAGCCCCTGACCTAATAGCATCACCCATAAGCTTCTGAGCCTTGGGTGCTGGTGCAACCACCTCTTCTTCCTCTTCCTCAGAGTCTCTCCTCATAGAGGGATTGCCAAGAACTTTGGTAGTAGTGGTTCTGACTCTCTTCTTATTTTTGTCTTGACCAACAACTTCATCTTCTGACTCAATAGTAAACTTCATGGTTTCTCCAGTGGCAACCTTCCTGGGTTTGGAAGTGGGTACCCTTCTTGCATGTGCCTTTTTCTGCACTACTGGCTTAGTGGCTGCAGCTGATCCATATTCTTTCTTGAGCACCTTCTTCCTGGAAGTGGCCTGATCCTCTACTGCCACATAGTCTTCATCCTCAGATTCTGAGGTTTTCTTCTTTCTGGTTCTGGTGGCAGCTTTAGGTAAGTTGCTTGGGGTGCTCCTGCTGCCCTCATCAGAGGTACGAGAGGGACTAGTGCCCTCACTCATCTGAACCTGCTCCTCTTATCTGTTCTAGCTATCACTTTGATCAGACATGTTGCAAACACTGACTGCTGACCCTGTGAATAGATGTAGATGGGATAGAGTGGATGAGCATCACAAAATACAGAGGTTTTTGCAAAAGAATGAGTCAAAAACTTAGTTTTAGTTTTCCACAGAAAGCATTTCGGATCAACAGATTTGCAAACTCGGTGATACCGAAGCAGCTTTTGGAACCTAAACTAGTGAACTCGGTCAGACCGAGTCACAGTTCGTTGGCACCGAGACTGCTAGGGTTTCACAAAGTCCTGAACTCGGTCACACCGATTTGCAATTCTTGGTCAGACCAAGAATCACATGTGCAATGGCCTTAGCCAAATCGGTGGAACCGAGTTCTACAACTCGGTGGGTCCGAGATGGTTTCGGCGGAAAACTAACCCTAAATTTTCAATTCACTACTAAACTATGGATTGTTTTGACTGGATAGAATAGTTTCAATCGTGTCAAGAATCATGATGAACACAATGCGCTAGGAATCGGACGGGGATAGCATTGTGATCGAGTCCATACCCTAGCTTGGTGATGAACTTGCTACGACGGCAACGGCGGGGGTGAATCCCGTTGACGGCGGCGGAGACCAGCGACTGGAGGCGGCTGGCGACGAGGAGGACGATCCGGAGACCCTAGAGGCAGAGGGAGCTATGCGCGGGCGAAGAGGTTTGGAGAAAGTTTCCAAATTTTTCCCATGAGTATATATAGCCCGACCCTGTCGGTGTGACCGAGTGGAACAACTCGGTGGCACCGAGATGCATAACTGTATACAGTTACAACAACTCAGTGTGGCCGAAAAGTTCAAATCGGTTGCACCGAGATTGAAAACCTAGATCGACTTAGTGATCTCGGTATGACCGAAATGGAGGAATCGGTCAGACCAAAACGCAGAAAGAAGTTTTGGAAGTTTAAGTCTATGACAAATCGGGGACTCCGAGTGCTCCTCACACAGAGTGGTTCGAATTTGACTTGATCAAATTTTGTGATGTAGCATGAATAGAGTTTGAGACGAGAAAAGCATAGATAGCTAGAGAAGGTTCTTAGGCATTCTTGTCCATCCACTTGGCAAAAAAATGAAGCCAATCAATCAAAACAACAAGTGGATGTCCTCGAATGAGTAAAATATGCAACCAACATGCTCACACAATAAAATGACAAATGAAATATGTGGCAAAGCATGCACAACCAATTCTAGCATTTATCAAACAATTGGCGATGACTAGGTCATCTATATATGAGTATATTGACTTAGGAGTCAAATGAGAACATTTGATCATAGGTCATACTCATCGTTTAAGCTCAAGTGGGGTTACCACTTTTACATAATGCATTGATGTGTTCACACCATTAGAGTTGCTTTGACTCAATTCTTAGAGTTAAGCTCCCCCTAGATGTGAGATCCCCCCTCAGAGAAATAAACTAACCTTGGGTTTTGTCGATGATGACTTCATGTAGGTGTGAAGATGTGGATGCTCAATGTTGATGTAGATCATTTGGAGAAATCCCTTGGAGTGAGTTGCACTTTCATTACCTACACAGGTTAGTCCCACAAGGAACAAACAAGGATATCCATAGACATAGAGTGATGCTCACACAAGATAATGTCTATGAGAGCATTAGACTCCTTGAACTAGTGCAAGATGTGGAAGTTGATTGCACTTGTTGTTGCCAAAATGATATGAGTGAAATATGTTGGCAGAGTCACCCTCAAGAACTCTCTAGTTCTTCTTCTTCGGGATCCACATCATCTTGATGGGAATCCTTGGAGTTGTAGTCGTACTTGATGAAGTAGAACTTGACGTAGTCTTGGGAACCCACTTGACCAAGGCCTTAGGAGCTTCTTCAAATGCATCAATCTCCTTTTGAAGCTTGTCCTTGCCTTTTTGCTTGTGGTCTTGTGGTGGAAGATCATCTTGAGCTTGTGTCCCTTTGAAGGAAGTAGGATCATACTTCTCTTGTTGAGGAACAAACTTCGTCTTTGGGTATTGATCTTGTTCCCACTCAACTCCATTGGCATTGAACTTTCGTTCAAAACCAACACCTTGGTTCTTCCGGTGCCTTCCTTGCTTGCGTACAATTTCCTCAAATTGCTTACTCCCAGCAAGGCTTTTGTAAACACCTTTCTCTGTAATTCCCTTCAATGAGCTATTTTCTTGCTCAAGTGTAACTTGGCTAAGAGAATCATTAGTGGAATCAAGAGAACTACTAGAATCAACAACATTTGATTTAGCATGGTTATTGTTACTACTAGAGTAAGAATCCTTCTTGTTTTTGTTAGTGGACTTGACTTGAGGCATGTAAGTAGATAAGAGTAAACGCTTGGCAATGTAAGAAGAACTTTTCTTACGGAGATCATCATTGATTGCTTTTAAGAACTCATGCTCTTGCTCAAGATTGAGCTTTTCAAAGCATAACTTCTCATGAGTCCTTAAAAGTTCTCGATGATCTTCTAAGATAGTTTCATGAGCTAACTTAAGAGTGTTTAGTTCTTTAGTTAGAAGCTCAATCTTCTCCTTATCATTGTAATTCGTTTTATCTTGATTAGCATGATTAATTGATGTTTCATCATAGTATTCATCACTAGAGCTGTCAACAAGTGAATCATCATCACCTAGCAAGTCATCTTCATCACTATTGAAATGAACATACTCGGGGTGTGTTACCTTTGGGCCTTTAGCCATGAAGCATCTTCCAAGTCCTTCATTTGGTGAATCAAATATGTCATAGGAGTTGGTTGACACAAGTGCTAGATGGGCAACACCTTCATCTTGAGTATATTCGGAGTCGGAGTGATAGCTTCTCTCGGAGTGATTGTCAGAGTCGGAGCCGGAAATCCATTCACCAACATGAGCTTGATGTCTTCGTTTTGTGTAGCTCCTTGATGACTTGTCCTTACTTTCCGAATCCTTGCTTCTCCGGGATGTTCTTCGTTCATAACGATAATCTCTACTCCTCCTCTCTCTTGGTGGTGATTCTTCTCTTCTACTTCTCCTCTTGGGTGATTCTTCTCTTCTTTTGTGGGGTGCCGTACACTCATTGGAATAGTGTCCGGGTCTCCCACAATTGTAGCAATTGCGCTCTCGACTGGAAGATCTTTTGTCATTGTAGGACCTTGACTTGGAGGTTCTTTCTTTGCTTCTACTCTTGTAGAACTTGTTGAAGTTCTTCACCATTAATCTCAATTCTTCATTGAAGGTTTGTTTCTCACTTGATGATGTGGGGGCTTCACATGAGGCTTTGTAAGCACCACTTGACTTGTTGTGAAGTTCCTCCTTATCCTTGAGTGACATCTCATGAGCAACAATTCTTCCAATCACTTCGGTTGGCTTGAGATCTTTGTAATTGGGCATCATTTGGATCAATGTGCACACGGTATCATATTTTCCATCCAAAGCTCTTAGGATCTTCTTGATGATGAATTTGTCGGTCATCTCTTCACTTTCTAAGCCCGCAATCTCATTTGTGATAAGAGAAAGCCTAGAGTACATTTCAGCGACACCTTCACCATCCTTCATCTTGAACTTGTCAAGTAGACTTTGGAGCACATCCAAGTTGGATTCCTTGACGGAGTCGGTACCTTCATGCATATCAATCAAAGTGTCCCAAATTTCCTTTGCATTCTCAAGACGGCTGATTTTGTTGAATTCTTCGGGGCACAATTCGTTGAAGATGATATCACAAGCTTGAGCGTTGTATTGCAGCATCTTCAACTCTTCCGCACTAGCTTCACGGTTTGGTTCTCTCCCATCAAAGAATTCACCTTGCAAGCCAATACACACAATAGCCCAAACGGCGGGGTTATGTCCAAGAATATGCATTTTCATCTTATGCTTCCAACTAGCAAAATAAGTACCATCAAAGTAAGGACCTCTACGGTGATAATTTCCCTCGCTAAACGCCATACTCTCCTAGGTTGTGAAACCAAGGCTATGACCACAAAAAGCTATGGAAATCAAAGCAAATGGAGACCAAAGCTTTGATACCACTTGTAGGATCAAAAGTATGTCTAGAGGGGGGGGGGTGATTAGACTACTTGACCAAATAAAAACTTATCCTTTTCCCAATTTTAGTCTTTGGCAGATTTTATCTATCTTAGCACAAGTCAAGCAATCTTAACACAATTCAAGCAAGCATGCAAAGAGTATATGAGCAGCGGAAAGTAAAGCATGCAACTTGCAAGAATGTAAAGGGAAGGGTTTGGAGAATTCAAACGCAATTTGGAGACACGGTGATTTTTGAGCCGTGGTTCCGATAGGTGGTGCTACCGTACATCCACATTGATGGAGACTTCAACCCACGAAGGGTAATGGTTGCGCGAGTCCATGGAGGGCTCCACTCACGAAGGGTCCACGAAGAAGCAACCTTGTCTATCCCACCATGGCCGTCGCCCATGAAGGACTTGCCTCACTAGCGGTAGATCTTCACGAAGTAGGCGATCTCCTTGCCCTTACAAACTCCTTGGTTCAACTCCACAATCTTGTCGGAGGCTCCCAAGTGACACCTAGCCAATCTAGGAGACACCACTCTCCAAGAAGTAACAAATGGTGTGTTGATGATGAACTCCTTGCTCTTGTGCTTCAAATGATAGTCTCCCCAACACTCCACTCTCTCTCTCACAGGATTTGGATTTGGTGGAAAGAAGATTTGAGTGGAAAGCAACTTGGGGAAGGCTAGAGATCAAGATTCATATGGTAGGAATGGAATATCTTGGCCTCAACACATGAGTAGGTGGTTCTCTCTCAGAAACAACAAGTTGGAAGTGTAGGTTTGTTCTGATGGATCTCTCCACGAATGAAGAGGAGGTGGAGGGGTATATATAGCCTCCACACAAAATCTAACCGTTACACAAAACTTGCCAAACTCGGTGGGACAGAAATGGTAAACTCGGTCAGACCGATTTAGCAAATCTAGTGACCGTTAGGATTTTCGGTGGGACCGACATGCAACTCGGTAGGACTGATATGGTTAGGGTTAGGGCATAACGTAATTGAAAGCACAAGTGCTCCCTTGGTGGTTTTGGTAATTAATGTGAACATATCTCTTGTTGGACTAACACTTTTGTCTAGTATGTTTCAGATAAGTTCAACAATGGAGTGGCATGGACTAAAGAATGTGGGAACTTCTTCAAGATGCTAAGGACAAAGGATTGGCTCAAGCTTCAAGCTCAAGACTCTTCATTTTACATTTTAGTGATCCAAGATCACATTGAGTCTATAGGAAAAGCCAATACTATCAAGGAGGGATGAGGTGTTGCTTAATGAGTTTCTTGCTCCACAGTGCTTAGTGATATGCTCCAAAACCCTCAACTACTTTCCCACTTCCACACATATGTCCTAAACCTAAAGTCAAACTCAGCCCCACTGATTCTTTCCATCCGGTGCCACCCAGGTTTTGATGACATAGCTACTGCCACAAACCCTAGGCAAATCGGTCCTACCGATAGGGATCTCGGTGTCACCGAGATGGGATTGTAATCTCTTTGTGTATGTCCATTATCAAAATCGGTCTCACCGAGTTTGAGAAATCGGTACTACCGAGATTACAATGCAAACTTCCTGGTTGACTCATTACCAAAATCGGTCCCACCGAGTTTTAGTAATCGGTCCAACCGAGTTTGCCTGACCAACTCTCTGGAAAGCTTATTACCAAAATCGGTGTCACTGAGTTTGAGTGATCGGTCTTACCGAGATTATGTTATGCCCTAACCCTAATCAAATCAGTCTCACCGAGTTGCATATCGGTCCCACCGAAAAACCTAACGGTCACATTATTTGCTAAACCGGTCTGACCGAGTTTAACGATTCGGTCGCACCGAGTTTGGTAGATTGTGTGTAACGGTTAGATTTTGTGTGGAGGCTATATATACCCCTCCACCTCCTCTTCATTCGTGAAGAGAGCCATCAGACTGAACCTACACTTCCAGCATACATTTTCCGAGAGAGAACTACCTACTCATGTGTTGAGGCCAAGATATTCCATTCCTACCATATGAATCTTGATCTCTAGCCTTCCCCAAGTTTCTTTCCACTCAAATCTTCTTTCCACCAGATCCAAAACCTATGAGAGAGAGTTGAGTGTTGGGGAGACTATCATTTGAAGCACAAGAGCAAGGAGTTCATCATCAACGCACCATTTGTTACTTCTTGGAGAGTGGTGTCTCCTAGATTGGCTAGGTGTCACTTGGGAGCCTTCGACAAGATTGTGGAGTTAAACCAAGGAGTTTGTAAGGGCAAGGAGATCGCCTACTTCGTGAAGATCTATAGCTAGTGAGGCAAGTCCTTCGTGGGCGACGGCCATGGTGGGATAGACAAGGTTGCTTCTTCGTGGACCCTTCGTGGGTGGAGCCCTCCGTGGACTCGCGTAGCCGTTACCCTTCGTGGGTTGAAGTCTCCATCAACGTGGATGTATGATAGCACCACCTATCGGAACCACGCCAAAAACATCCGTGTCTCCAATTGCGTTTGAATCCTCCAAACCCTTCCCTTTACATTCTTGCAAGTTGCATGCTTTACTTTCCGCTGCTCATACACTCTTTGCATGCTTGCTTGTTATGTATTGTGAATGTTAAACTTGTGCCTAAACTCCACTTAAACTTAAAAGGCTTAAAAATTGCTACTTTGTCACTTAGTGTCTAATCACCCCCCTCTAGACACCTCTTCTCAAGGTCCTACAAGTGGTATCAGAGCATTGGTCTCCATTGCCTTGGTTTAATCACCATTGGAGGAAGATGGATGAGTCTATTTTGGGGAGTCTTAGACATAGAGTGCCTATACTTGATGGAGAGTATTTTCATGAGTGGAAAAATGAGATGCTTGTAATTTTCAATCAATATCATTTGAACAAGTACATTGCTAGCCCTTTTGCACCTCATGTTGATCCTATGCATCCTACTCTTGATGAGTTAATTGACATGATTAGGAATCTTAGAATTGTTAATCTTATCACTAGAGGCTTGCCTAGAAACTTGATTGGATGTTTGCCTACTCTTGAGTGTGCTCACACTATATGGAATTTTCTTGAGGAATGCTTTCCAAATTATTCCTTGAAAAACCTAGATGAAATTCTCCATAAGTCTATTGCCTTGAGTAAGATGAATACTAGTGATCCTATGTTTGGTGATTGTCTATTTGAACTTACAGACCTTATGTGTGCCAAAGGAGATGTTGGATTTTTTAGTGATATTATTTCCGAAGCTATAAAAATTCATAAGCAAGATCATTGTCAAACTCACTCTAATGAATCACCCTCTCTAGGATTTGATCCACCACATGGCGATGTTGAACATGAATACTATGATGAGGATGATGATAGTGACTTCGATCTTGATGATGCAATGAGACATTTTGGTCTTATGGCAAATCTTCGGGGATATATGTCAGGAGGAAAGGAATGGGTTCTTGATAGTGGATGTACCGATCACATGACCGGAGATAAAGACATGTTTCGTGAGCTTGCTGAAAATGATAGTCCTCGTAAGTATGTCACTTTCGGTGACAACTCAAAGGGTAAGGTGGTTGGCCTCGGTAAGGTGGCCATATCACATGATAGCTCCATACAAAATGTTATGCTCGTTGAATCTCTTGGTTACAACCTACTTTCAGTATCTAGACTTGCTGATTTCGGTTTTAATGTCCTATTTATTGAAGTAGATTGCCAAGTGTTTCATCGACACAATCATAAAATGGTCTTTACCGGTATACGTAGAGGTGATCTATACATTGTTGATTTCACTAAAAAGGCTCAACCTAAAACTTGCTTCATTGCTAAATCCTCAAAAGGTTGGTTATGGCATAGACAACTAGGTCATGTTGGTATGCGAAACCTTGACAAGCTTATTAAAGGGAATCATATCCTTTGAGTTAATGATGTCATATTTGATAAGGATAGACTTTGCAGTGCTTGTCAAGCAGGTAAACAGGTTGGAGGAAGGCATCCCGTGAAGAACATTATGACCACAAGGAGGCCACCCGCGCTACTTCATATGGATCTCTTTGGTCCCAACTCTTACAAGAGTCTCGGTGGAAATTCTTTCGGTCTAGTTATAGTTGATGATTTTTCCAGATTTACGTGGGTGTTCTTTCTCGATGATAAATTGCAGGTCCAAAAGATCTTCAAAAACTTCGCTAGGAAGGCCCAAAATCAATTTGAAGTGAAGATCAAGAAGGTTCGCAGCGACAACGGAACGGAGTTCAAGAACGCAAATGTGGACACCTTTCTTGACGAAGAAGGGATTTCACACGAGTTCTCGGCTACGTACACACCTCAACAAAATGGAGTTGTTGAGAGGAAGAACCGGACGCTCATCGAAATGGCGAGAACGATGCTTGATGAGTACAAGACACCGAAGCACTTTTGGGCAAAAGCGGTTGAGACAACTTGTCATGCAACAAATCGCTTGTATCTTCACAAGCTACTCGGCAAGACGGCATACGAGCTCCTCACCGGTAACAAACCCCAAGTTGGATAGTTTCATGTATTCGGCTCAAAGTGCTACATTCTTGATAAGCATCGTTGTTCTAAATTTGCTCCTAAGTCTCATGAAGGTTTCCTACTAGGTTATGGCTCAAACTCTCACACTTACCGGTTCTACAACAATTTCACCCGAAAGGTTGAAGAGATGGTAGATGTGAAGTTTGATGAAGCTAACGGCTCGCAAGTAGAACAATTGCCAATTGATGTAGGAGACAAAGATCCTTCGGAAGCAATCCAAGACTTGCCTATTGGCAAGGTTCGTCCAACGGAGGTGAAGGAGAGTACCTCGCCCGTCCAAGTGGAAGCTTCTACTTCACGACAAGGTGAACCGAGAGTTGATACAGAAGCATCCACAAGTGGGACACACCAAGATGAAGAAAACGAGGAAGTGCATCAAGATGAACGTCAACAACCTCCTTCTCCACCACGACAAGAGAACGACAACGCCAACAATGAAGAAGGACAAGAAGAAGAACAAGATGAAGAAGATGTTCAACAAAGACCCAAGCAGAAGCTATCATGAGTTCGAGCAAGAATTGCTAAAGATCATCCCGTCGAGCAAATCTACAATGACATTCAAACCGGGAGAATCACTCGCTCTAAAACTCGTTTAGCTAACTTTTGTGAAAACTATTCTTTCATCTCTAGCATTGAACCTATGAAGGTTGAAGAAGCATTGGAAGATCCGGATTGGATAAATTCTATGCATGAAGAGCTACACAATTTTGAGAGGAACCAAGTTTGGACATTGGTTGAGAAGCCCGACAACAACCACAACATCATCGGTACCAAATGGGTGTTTCGCAACAAGCAAGATGAAGATGGACAAGTAGTTCGCAACAAAGCACGTCTCATCGCCCAAGGCTACACACAAGTCGAAGGTATGGACTATGGTGAGACTTATGCTCCCATTGCTAGAGTTGAGTCCATTCACATCTTACTTGCCTATGCTAATCATCATGATATCATCTTGTACCAAATGGACATTAAAAGTGCTTTTCTAAATGGTGAAATAGAGGAGGAAGTTTATGTTAAACAACCTCCCGGCTTTGTCAATCCTAAGAAACCCAATCATGTTTACAAACTTCACAAAGCTCTTTATGGTCTTAAACAAGCTCCTAGAGCATGGTATAAATGCTTGACCAAGTTCCTTATTGAAAAAGGCTTTGAAATTGGGAAAATTGATTCTACTCTTTTTACTAAAAGGGTTAATGGAGAACTATTTGTGTGCCAAATCTATGTTGATGATATTATATTTGGTTCAACTAACCCTCATTTTAGTGAAAAGTTTGGGAAGCTAATGTCGGAGAAGTTTGAGATGTCCATGATGAGTGAACTCAAATTCTTTCTTGGTTTGCAAATCAAGCAAACTAAGGAAGGTACCTTTGTCTCTCAAACGAAGTACACCAAGGACTTATTCAAGAAGTTCAATATGCAAGAATGCAAAGGTATGTCTACACCCATGCCTACTAGTGGACATCTTGACTTGACCAAAGATAGTGAACTGGTTGATCAAAAGGTTTATCGCTCTATGATTGGTTCATTGTTATATCTATGTGCTTCACGTCCCGATATCATGCTAAGCGTGTGCATGTGTGCATGATATCAAGCTGCTCCTAAAGAATGTCATCTTAAGGCCGTGAAAAGGATAGTGACATACTTAATCCATACACCAATTTTTGGCATTTGGTATCCTAAGAGGGCCTGTTTCGATCTTGTTGGCTACTTCGACTCGGACTATGCCGGAGACAAGGTTGATAGAAAGTCCACTTCGGGTACTTGTCAATTTCTTGGTAGATCTCTTGTGTCTTGGTCCTCCAAGAAACAAAACTCGGTATCCTTATCCACTGCCGAAGCGGAATATATTGCCGCTGGTTCATGTTGTGCTCAATTACTTTGGATGACCCAAACTCTTAAAGATTATGGGATATATGTGAGACATGTTCCATTTCTTTGTGACAATGAAAGTGCTATCAAAATTGGTCATAATCCTGTGCAACATTCTCGAACTAAGCATATTGAAGTTCATCATCATTTCATTCGAGATCATGTTGCTAAGGGTGACATTGATCTTAAGCATGTTCACACCGAAAAGCAATTAGCGGATATATTTACTAAACCCCTTGATGAGAAAGTGTTTTGCATGTTAAGAGGAGAATTGAACATCATTGATGCTTCAAACTTGGAGTAGAAACTCCATTGGATACATGCAAGACATGAGCTTATGACTAATCCTTGATATTTCTCTTATGATGAAAATCTTATGTCTTGGATATATTTGTATCTTGCATGTTATCTAACCCATGTAGGTACTTGGATGAATCTAATTCCATGAGATTGTAATCTATTCACATCTTGAGTAATCTCTACATCACCAAGTCTCTACACTATGGTGGTTGAAGACAAGGAAGCACGGAATCATTCAAACATATCCTTTGACAAATTCTATGTTGAGCTTCATGATTATCATTTTTGGATATACAAGTGCTCTTCCTTGCAAGAACTAACCCATGTAGGAAGATGGACTCAAATTCCAAGTGGTGCTCCAAATTCTTGATGAGCTACATCACCCTTGAGCAACCCACACAAGTTCAACTACATGGACAACACCACCAACCAAGGTATGTTATTCCATCTTAGAGAAGCTTTACTCCAAGTCATGAGTTAAAGAAACTCGACAAGATGTGAATACATCAAGATGCTTAAACGAAAAATGGCAACCCCATTTTGAGCTTAAAAGATGAGTATGACCTATGATCAAGTGATCTCACTTGACTCCTAAGTCAATATACTCTAACATAGGTGACTTTGTCGCCGACCATCTCTAGGTGAAGTTCTCTTGTGTTCTTTTCTGAGTTTTTGCATTTGTCTTATGCATATTTGTTTCCCCTTTCACACACACAAAAATACTTCATCTAGATTTCTTTCTGTCTGCTCTGCATTTTCTGCATCCAATTCATTGCGCATCTTTCAGTAAATTCCTTGAAATTTTTTGTGAGATCTTACTAGTCTAGTGAGCTGAGGTGACAAGTGTTTTCTCTATGACAAACTCGGTTTCACCGATTTGTTGTTTTCGGTCCAACCGAATCCTTTCGGCACAACCGAAGCATACCACTCGGTGCCACCGATTTCACAACAGGAAAAACAGTTTGCCACTTATTCTGTGTTTCTTCTGATCTAGCTCCACTCAATGAATCTTGTCCTCTACAAGCATCACATTTTTATCATTGCTTTGTGCTGTGACTCAAGGACCAAACCCATTCGACAGATTCCAGAAAACCCTTCTTGGAAATTGATGTCAAAGGGGGAGAGAGAGATCACATCAAAGCTTATCATTCAGAGAGAGATCACATCAGAGAAAGAGTTTATCACCTCCTTAGGGGGAGAGAGATCCTCAGGGGGAGAGAGAGAGATCCTCAGGGGGAGAGAATACTTAAGTAAAAATTATTTCTCAAGGATCCCAGATGCTTGGTGTTCAAGAGGAGAGATGCCACATGTCTTCTTGAGGGGAAAGACATGTTCATTTGTGCTTATTTTCATTAGTTTGCATTAGCTTGCATTAGCTCTGTTCATCATTCATATCTTTCAGCTATGATTTTCTGTTCCCTATCTTCTCCCAGTATCCCATGCTAGATTCAGGGGGAGCAAGACATCTAAGGGAAAGAAATCATTTAAATTCATGCATATCTTTACTCTTGGGGACATGTCTAATCCAATGTGGTACTTAGTACTCACTCTCTACATGTCATCCCAGTCTTGGTATTCTTGTGGTTTCTTATGTTTGCTCTGGCTAGTAGATGTATCTGTGTTACCTAACCTTATTTTCACAGGTTCATTCCACCCTAAGCCAACTCAAGACTACAAGGTAAGTGTATGCATCACAATCATGTATATGAGGAATTCTTGCTGATGTACATACTGTTTGCAAGAAGGACTCATGGGCATGAAGGTATTTTCTTTAATATTCTTTGCTCTGATGCATATGGCCAAGATACATGTAACACATTGCCTGTTCTATCATGGTTATGCTCTCACATGCTTCTACATTCCATGTTTACATGATTGCATACATGTAGGGGGAGCCTATGCTTGCTACATGTCTTTCCAAAGCTTTACTTGCTGTTCTTTATATCTTTATCTAAAGCTTTGATGTATGTTGTCATCAGTTACCAAAAAGGGGGAGATTGAAAGCACAAGTGCTCCCTAGGTGGTTTTGGTAATTAATGTCAACATATCTCTTGTTGGACTAACACTTTTATCTAGTATGTTTCAGATAAGTTCAACAATGGAGTGGCATGGACTAAAGAATGCGGGAACTTCTTCAAGATGCTAAGGACAAAGGATTGGCTCAAGCATCAAGCTCAAGACTCTTCATTTTACATTTTAGTGATCCAAGATCTAATTGAGTCTATAGGAAAAGCCAATACTATCAAGGAGGGATGAGGTGTTGCTTAATGAGTTTCTTGCTCCACAGTGCTTAGTGATATGCTCCAAAACCCTCAACTACTTTACCACTTCCACACATATGTCCTAAACCTAAAGTCGAACTCGGCCCCACTGATTCTTTCCATCCGGCGCCACCAAGTTTTTGATGACATAGCCACTGCCACAAACCCTAGGCAAATCGGTCCTACCGATAGTGATCTCGATCTCACCGAGATGGGATTGTAATCTCTCTGTGTATGTCCATTATCAAAATCGGTCTCACCGAGTTTGAGCAATTGGTACTACCGAGATTACAATGCAAACTTCCTGGTTGACTCATTACCAAAATCGGTCCCACCGAGTTTGAGTAATCGGTCCAACCGAGTTTGCCAGACCAACTCTATGGAAAGCTTATTACCAAAATCGGTCTCACCGAGTTTGAGTGATTGGCCTTACCGAGATTATGTTATGCCCTAACCCTAATCAAATCGGTCTCACCGAGTTGCATATCGGTCCCACCGAAAAACATAACGGTCACATTATTTGCTAAATCGGTTCGACCGAGTTTAACGATTCGGTCCCACCGAGTTTGGTAGATTGTGTGTAACGGTTAGATTTTGTGTGGAGGCTATATATACCCCTCCACCTCCTGTTCATTCGTGGAGAGAGCCATCAGACTGAACCTACACTTCCAGCAGACATTTTCTGAGAGAGAACTACCTACTCATGTGTTGAGGCCAAGATATTCCATTCCTACCATATGAATCTTGATCTCTAGCCTTCCCCAAGTTGCTTTCCACTCAAATCTTCTTTCCACCAGATCCAAAACCTATGAGAGAGAGTTGAGTGTTGGGGAGACTATCATTTGAAGCACAAGAGCAAGGAGTTCATCATCAACGCACCATTTGTTACTTCTTGGAGAGTGGTGTCTCCTAGATTGGCTAGGTGTCACTTGGGAGCCTCCGACAAGATTGTGGAGTTGAACCAAGGAGTTTGTAAGGGCAAGGAGATCGCCTACTTCGTGAAGATCTACCACTAGTGAGGCAAGTCCTTCATGGGCGACGACTATGGTGGGATAGACAAGGTTGCTTCTTTGTGGACCCTTCGTGGGTGGAGCCCTTCGTGGACTCGCGCAGCCGTTACCCTTCGTGGGTTGAAGTCTCCATCAACGTGGATGTACGATAGCACCAGCTATCGTAACCGCGCCAAAAACATCCGTGTCTCCAATTGCGTTTGAATCCTCCAAACCCTTCCCTTTACATTCTTGCAAGTTGCATGCTTTACTTTCCGCTGCTCATTCACTCTTTACATGCTTGCTTGTTATGTATTGTGAATGTTAAACTTGTGCCTAAACTCCACTTAAACTTAAAAGGCTTAAAAATTGCTACTTTGTCACTTAGTGTCTAATCACCCCCCTCTAGACACCTCTTCTCAAGGTCCTACAGTAATCTCGGTGAGACCGATTACACAAACTCGGTGAGACCGATTTTGGTAATAAGCTAACCAGAGAGTTGGTCAGGTAAACTCGGTGGGACCGGTTCACTCATTTCGGTGGGACCGAAATGTTACGAAAAGGAAACAGGGAGTTTACATTGCAATCTCGGTGTGACCGATCGCTCATCTCGGTGGTACCGAAACATTACGAAGGGAAACAGAGAGATTACAACCCCATCTTGGTGAGACCGAGATCCCTATCGGTGAGACCGATTTGCCTAGGGTTTGTGGCAGTGGCTATGACATCTGAACTCGGTGGCGCCGGGTAGAAATAATCGGTGGGGCCAAGTTTGACTTTTGGTTTAGGTCTTATGTGGATATGAGAAAGTAGTTGAGGGTTTTGGAGCATATCACTAAGCCTTGTGGAGCAAGAAACTCATTAAGCAACACCTCATCCCTCCTTGATAGTATTGGCTTTTCCTATAGACTCAATGTGATCTTGGATCACTAAAATATAAAATGTAGAGTCTTGAGCTTTTGAGCTTGAGCCAATCCTTTTATCCTTAGCATTTTGAGGGGTCCACTTTTCTCATCCATGCCATGCCAATCATTGAGCTTTCCTGAAATATTCATCTTGAAATAGCATTAGCTCAATGAGCTATATGTTGTTAGGAATTACCAAAACCACCTAGGGATAGTAGCACTTTCAGAGAGAGAGAGAGAGAGAGAGAGAGAGAGAGATTAAACACGTAGCTACTGGTACAAACCAACAGCTCTGAGGGTGACTACTCCCTCTCATCGTGGTGGCCGCCGGGATGATGAAGATGGCCACCGGTGATGATTCCCTCATCCGTCAGGGTGCCAGAACGGGGTCTAGATTGGTATTCACAGATATAGGGACCTTGCAGTGGCGGAACTTCTGATCTAGGGCTACCCCGAAGGGTTTCAGAATATTTGGGAATTTATAGTGCAAAGAGGGGGTGCGGGAGGCCACCGAGGTGGGCACAACCCACCTGGGCGCGCCAGGGGGCCCTGGCGCGCCCTGGTGGGTTTCGCCCCCTCGGGGTACCCCCCAGGTGCAACTCAGGCCCATTGGGTTCTTTCTGGTCCAGAAAAAATCTCCAAAAAGTTACGCGGTGTTTGGACTCCATTTGATATTGATTTCTTGCGATGTAAAAAAAAGCAAACAACAACAATTGGCACTGGGCACTGGATCAATAGGTTAGTCCCAAAAAATGATATAAAGTTGCTATAAAATGATTGTAAAACATCCAAGAATGATAATATAATGGCATGAATACTTCATAAATTATAGATATGTTGGAGACGTATCAGCATCCCCATGCTTAATTCCTACTCGTCCTCGAGTAGGTAAATGATAAAAGAAATAATTTATGAAGTGTGAATGCTAGCAAAGTGCATAAGTTTGATCAATGATAATCTCAATCACTTTTGCTAGCATCATAACAACAATTCTTTCTTATAAAACTTCTCCTGTTATAGTAGCAAACAATTCACATGTTAAGGTCCAAACAATGAATTCTCTTGAAACTCAACAACCTAAGTTCTCAGTCACCAAGCAATTGCAATTCAACTTATTCAACAGAGTCTAAGTAAGAGCTCCACATACTCAACCATCATATAGTCTTCTATGATTGCTAACACTCACCGCGTATACATGAGCAAAACATTTCAACCGGACACACAGAAAGATAGGGGCTTATAATTTCGCCTCCCAACGTATTCGCCTTTGGATGATGTCAACAATAATAACTCATGCTACCCATATTCAACTGGACATATGTGCCTAGATCTTTCCTCACCACATGATGCTTTCCAAAGGAGAAAAATAAAAAGGAATATAACTTTGACTCTTTGCGTAAAACTAAATACATAAAAGTAAAGGATAGGCCCTTCGTAGAGGGAAGAAGAGGTTGCCATGCGCTTATTTGTTTGTATGCTCAATCCCTTAGTGCAAAAGAATGTCATGCTATATTGCCCCTTATGATAGCAACCTTTATTATTCAGTCTGTCACTTTTATTCTTTGCCATCACAAGTACATACAACACTCAGTTTTCTCATACACTAAATGATCTAGCACTTTTAGAAACAATTTTTATTGCCTTATTGCACCGATGACAACTTACTTGAAGGATCTTGCTCAATCCTTAGGTAGGTATGGTGGAATCTTGAAAATAAGATTTGGGTTTAAGGGTTTTGGGAAGCACAAGTAGTATCTCTACTTGGTGTGAAATTTGTGGCTAGCAAAGATGGGGGGCAAGCACCACATGTTGAAGGATCTATGACAATATAACTTCTGTGTGAATATGAGCAAACATAAATCATTACGTTGTCTTCTTGTCCAACGTCAACAATTTTGGCATATAATATTTTGATGGGGGCTCACAATCACAAAATATTTCCATGATAGTGTATTTGCATGTGAAAATTCTCTTCCTTATACTAATTATTCGTGAATTGCTTGTATGACCAATATTGTGATTGTAAAGCCTCAAAAGATTTCACTTTCTAAACCCCATGTGTGGCTACCACTAGGCATGATATGATTTAAACTTCATGATATTCAATTAATTCAACAATTTACTCATAGGATATAAGTGAAGCCCAAGAGTAAATGACAAACTACTCCAAAAAGATATAAGTGAAGATCATGCGAGTAGTTAAGTAAATAGGTAGCTATTTGAGGACTCTCTCTTATTCAAAACCTTTCAGATCTAAGTATTTTATTAAATCATCAAGCAAAATGAAAATAAAATGACATTTCAAGAATAGCACAACTCATGTGAAGAAGCAAAAACTTAGGCTCAACCGATACTAATCGTTAATTGTTGAAGAAGAAAGGTGGGATGCCTACCGGGGCACCCCCAAGCTTAGATGCTTGAGAGTTATTGAAATATTAGCTTGGGATGCCTTGAGCATCCCCAAGCTTGAGTTTTTGTGTCTCCTTAATTCCTCTTATATCATGGTTTCCCTAAATCTCAAAAACATCATCCACACAAAACTCAACAAGAACTCATGAGATAAGTTAGTATAAACCAATGCAATAACCTTATCACTCTCTGCTGTAGCAAATCACAAAAATTATTATTCAACATTGCCTCCTAAATGCCTCTGCATATTTAATAGTCCTATCCTCAAATAGAATCATTAAACAAGGAAACATATGCAAACATAACAACAATCTGCCAAAACAGTACAGTGTGTAAAGAATGCAAGATTCATCATACTTCCCTAACTCCAAAAATTATGAGAAAAATACTACACTGTAGAAAATTTATCAGAGTTTATTTGTGGGGAAGATAAAATAACTCCATCCCCCGAGCCTTCCAACTACCTGGATCCATCAAAATGAATAGTCCAATATGTGCTATCCGGTTTATCCTTAGGCATCTGCAACTCTGTCCAGTCATTGATGAAATCAACAAGGGCCTGAGATTTAATGGCTGTTCGAGGCACATACTTCAAACCATGGGGTCCAAGTTCAATTTCCCACTTAGCCACCCGACCTGTAGCTTCTCTGTTTTGAATAATATCCCCAGAGGAGCAGAAATGACTACAGTGATGGGATACCAAAGAAATAATGCTTCAACTTGCGACTAGCCATGAATACTCCATAAACTAACTTCTACCAATCTGGGCATCTCTGTTTAGATTCAATTAATACCTCACTGACATAATAAACCAGCCTTTGAACCGGATATTCCTTGCCTGACTCCTTCCCGAGGCAGCGTGGGGAAGCGGAGACGCCCACGTCCAATCAGTCGCCATGCGATAACTAAGGCCGCAGACTGTTGGGGCCCGCGGCGCTCCGCACTTGCCCTTTGGCTTCGCTACTAAGCCAAGTCCAAGCATGCCTTGGGCCTGGGGGCTACTATCGGCGTTCTAGGAACGGGGGTCCCCAGACTTGCCTGCCCGTGGCCTGCAGCGTGGCTCAACCAGTAGCCAAGTACGACCCGTCTTCATCAACCCAACACTCAAGACCCTCGCAAGGGGCCAAGCCTCACGGGGCGGACGACACAAGGCCTCCTTAGGAGTGGCCTCACCAGGCAGGCTCGCAAGGAGGCGGAGAGATCAAGGCAAGGGGTACCTCACGAGGTTCCCGTGACACAAGCCATGACGATCAAGACCAGGTGGGCGCCAGCCCGCACACTGTCCTCGTTTCCTCTTTGGTGCAAAGGAGGCAAGCGCAGGCGCGGAGTAACAAGGCATCAGGCAAAGGTTTCCATATCGGTGCAACGAGACCAAGACTAGTAGAGCGGCAGGACGAAGGTCACCGTGGAGCCCAAGACGACGTCATCACCAACACCTTTGGCAGGCGAAGACCACCTTTAGTCAGGATAGCTTGTACTAGCTGTCCCCTTTCAAAATGGCCGTTGTTGGATCCCTTCCCGCTCAATATTTGGGAAGAGGACCAGGGCCTCTACAAATAGAGCTAGCCACCACAGTAGGAGGGGCATCTCATCTGGAGACGGATCGAATCCTTCTGAAGCAGCACACCACACCAGCTCAAGAACACCTCTCCTCGCGAGGCTATTCTCCCCTTGTACTATTCATCATTAGCCCAAGAGCCAATCCACCACCAGACACAGGAGTAGGGTATTACACCACAACAGTGGCCCGAACCTGCATAAATCTTGTGTCTCTGCTTTGAGTTCATCGATCTAGCTTAGGGATTGCGGCGAAGCTGAGAGCAAGATTTGGTAGGGGGAGATCTTCGTGCGCACCCTAGAGTTCGAACCTTAAGGGTTTTGCCAGAAACCGATATCCGACATTTGGCGCACCAGGTAGGGGTGCGCCGGAATCTTCCTTCCACTGATCTGCATTCCATCGCTTCGTCGCATCCATGTCAGACACCCGCCAAGCCTGCACTGAGCGCCGGGCTGTTCTCGCTGCTCGCGTTACCCAGATGGCTCCTGTCGACGGGCCTCCCCGTCGTTCTCCGTCGCCTGCCGCCAATGCCGCCACCGGCCCGGTGGGGAACGAGCAGCAAGCATCTTCACTGCATCCCTCGGTGCAGTGGGAAGGCCGCACCGCCACTCTGTCGCTGATCCCAGTTGGTTCATCGTCTCACGCTTGTCGCGCCCCCATGGATGCGCAGGCCATGTTGCTCATGGCATGTGAGCTCCTACACTACCGCCCAGTCGACAACCTCTACGAAGAATGGCTCACTCGCATTACCGAGCTCGTTAGCGCCGCAGGGGGCTCTCCCGCGCCGTCCCTCTTGCTTCCTCGCCCTCCGCCAGGCATGGGCGATGCAGCTCAGGGAGCGCCTCCGCCACCTCTCCCCCAAGATGGCGCCTTGGCTCCAAGGTGCGCGGCCCCTGGACGTGACCCACCGCATCCAGCACCCGCGCGACAAGAAAGAAGCTCCCAAGAAATCCCTCGGCCTCAAGAAGGAGCTCCCGTGCTCCCTGCACCAGCACGACAAGACCGCGTCTCGGCACGACAAGACCGTGTGCTGCCCCTGGCTGCAGCGCACGAGTACCATCAAGAGCAAGCTCCGCATCAGCAAAGGGCTCCGGTGACCACAGCAGGTTGCCGCGTCTTCACCACCGAGCTGCGTAGCATCGCCTGGCCGGGCAAGTTCAAGCCGGACCTGCCTCCTCGCTACGACGGTACAACCGACCCCGTGGAGTTCTTGCAGCTCTATGAGCTGGGCATCGAGGCGGCCAACAGAGACGAGAAGGTCATGGCGAACTGGTTTCCCATGGCGCTCAAGGACGGTGCCCGCACCTGGCTCCTGAACCTGCCTCTTGGCTCGATCTCATCCTGGGACAAGATGCGTAGCCGCTTCATCGCCAACTTCCAGGGCACTCGTGACCACTCTCCGACCGCCGGTGACCTGCGCCGCATCAAGCAACAGCCTGGGGAGATCCTGCAGAAATACATCCAGCGCTTCAATAGCGCTCGCCTCAAGATCCCCAAGGCGATGGACGAGGCCATCATCTCAGCGTTTTCTGATGGCGTCCGTGACACCAAGATGAAGGAGGATCTCGCCATCCATGAGGAGTTGTGCACATCTCTGAAGCTGTTCAACCTGGCGACCAAGTGCGCAAGAGTTGAGGAAGGACGCCTCTCCCTCCTCGAGCTTCCAGCTGCCGACCCAGAAGAAAAGAAGGCCAAGGCCAAGGACGTGAAGCGCAAGGGAGCAGCCGTGCCCGCAGCAGAACCAGACACGAAGCGCGACAGAGACCAGCCGGAGTCGTCCAAGGGCAGCCGACCGTTCTTCGCCTACCACAACCTCCACACCCACAACACCAACGAATGCCAGGAGCTCAAGGCCGTTTGAGAAGGATGCTTTGGTCGATGCCCCGAGCGCAACGACCGGGGCTACGACTGAGGAGGAGGACGTGGCGGAGGACGATGGGACGACCATGGCCCTCGCCAGGTGTGTCGTGACCGACCTCGCGAGGATCGTTGGCAGGACCAGCCTCGCGAGGGCGCCTGGAGGGATCAGCCTCGCGAGGACCGCCCGCAGGGCAATGCAGGCCTTCCTCCTCTGCCGCCACCGCCGAGAAGGAATGACGACCATCACCATGACGAGGGGGCTGAGGGCTTCCAGGAACCCCGCGCTATCGCTTGCATCTTGGGCGAAGCTCAGGCCCCAGCCTCTCAGCGCATCTTCAAGCAGTTTGCTCGCGAGGTGAACACAGTCCTCCCCAAGCTCGAGGCCACGCGCCCGCTCTGGTGGTCCAAGTGCGCCATCACCTTCAGCTCAGCAGATCAACTCAAGTGCGCGGCTACTGCTGGCATCCTCCCGATGCTTTGTTCTCCAGCCATCAGCAATGTGCAAGTCACCAAGACCCTCATCGATGGCGGCGCAAGACTTAACGTCTTGTCCGTTGAGATGTTTGACAACCTTCAAGTGCCATATGATCAGCTCCAGCCTACCAAGACTTTCTCAGGAGTCACCGACGGTTCCACCACCCCGATAGGGCAGGTCCGCCTCCCTGTCACCTTCGGCCAGCGCGACAACTACCGCACCGAGCTCATCGACTTCGACGTCGCCCACATCCACCTGCCCTATAATGCCATCCTTTGGTATCCAGCCCTGGCCAAGTTTATGGCGGTGACCCACCATGGCTACAACGTCCTCAAGATGCCAGGAAGCAGTGGGATCATCATGGTCCCCTGCGAAGAAAGAGATGCGGTGTGCTCCCTCGAGCGTGCCTTCCAAGCTGCATCAATCAAGGACCCAGACAGCAGGAGCGAGAACCCTCCTGAGGCAATCCCCAAGAAGAAGAAGACACCGCTCAGCTCAAGGCCTCGGGAGGTTGGCACCTCAGGAGGTGCCGCGTCAGGATCAGCGCCCGTGCAAGGGGCGCCTCCTTCCATCGCATAGGAAGGTGCGCCCGACGCCCTTCCCGGGCAGGGCTCGGGGGCTCTCTTCTGGAGGGCCTTAGACTTTGCCAACATCACGAGGGAGGTGCTCGGGCACCACTTGGAGGCGTGCTTCATGACACATTTCCCTCAGGAGGTCTCAGGGCATGGAAGCCCAATGTTCGTGAGTTCATCACCAAGACTACTCAGGAGCTTCAGGAAGCAAGAGCCATGCGCGACGACCGCCGCTTGTCTGGCGTGGCCCCCCATCCAGGTGAGGATGGTGGGCTGCACGTCGGCATCGACGTCCCAGGGCTCAACCGAGCCGCATCTCAGGAGAGCCTTTGGCCTTCGCGCGTGGGACGCTGCGAGGGTCCGCCACACAGCTAGGTTCGCATGCCTTTCGCCTGCCAAACGCGTCTGCCACCTTCTAGCATCACCTGCACAGCATTCTGGCGGCTTAGGAGGCCAGGCACCATGCGGTCCTGGCGGAGATGAAGACGGTCCTCAAGGAGCCACCTGGACCCGCAGAGCCTCCCAAGGCTCAGGGCTCCAGCGGCTTGTGAGGGTCGGCCTCTTCACCGTGCATCTTCAGCTGCTCCAACACCACCCTCTACAATGGAACCAGGTGACATCTTCCAAGTTCATTTCAGCTGGGAGCGCCCTCAGGGCTGCATCATTCCCAGGCCAAGTGGGTCCGTCCCTGCGGCATGTATCCCTTTTGCTTATGTCTTCAGTTTACCTTCTTGGGGGCGCCCCTCGGGCTGCATCATCCCCAAGCCGCTCGGGCCTGACCCAGTGGCATGTATCCATTCTGCGTTTACCTAAGCTGATCTGCCCTTCATGCCTAACCTGCCTGTGATCATCGTCTGCTCGATTGACATCTGCCATGGGAGCTGCTCACGCTGACATGGCGCTTGCGCATGGGTCCGTCCCTGCAATGCCGACAAATCTGTGTGGTCGAGCTCTGGCCCGCGGCAGCCCTGCGCACGTCACCTCACCAAGCCCTCAGTGCCCTCACCTCTCTCTTAGAGCAACCAATGGCCGGCCGGCAATCGTAATGGCAACCCGTGTTTCTCTCGTGCTGATTTGTAGTAACCTCCCGAGGATTTAAGCAGACGGCACCACGAGCTCTCTCTCTCTTTTCCACACGATCGGCTTGCACGCTAAAAGGGGGGCTCCTGAGCATCGCGACTCAAGAGCTCTTACTGGCTCTCCAGCCCTCACCCCTTTGCCTTGACCACGACATCACGACCTGGCATACCAGCGGCGGCTGAGCTCACTCGAGGGCCGGGACCTGAGGACGTAGAGCGCGAATGAGAGTGTGGGGAGGAAGGGAAAGCTCGCGAGAGCCTAACCTAGCTACACCACAGTTGCCGACGTACAAGTCTGGCGCAACACAAGGGAGAGACTCCATATTACCAAGATAAGTTTCATGCCTGGAGCAGCTAATCGATGCAGCACGGAACCCTCACTTGATGCGGCTCTATGATGGCAACGTTGCCTTCCTTTCTCAAATCTTGGTGGTTGCTTGCGCGCTAAAGGGGACCTCCTGAGCATCGCACCTCATGGGCTCTTACTGGACCTCGGGACGCTCACCTCCTGGCCTTGACCACGGCATTGCGACCTGGCATACCAGCGACGGCTGCAGCCTGCCTAGGGACCGGGACCTGTCAGCGTAGAGCGCTAAACCTTCGTGAGGTTAGAAAGGGGGAACCAAGCCGGGACACGACAGACATTCGCACAGTTTCATAATAAGGATCACATCAGCAAAATACATCGCAGACCCTTTACATGCCCCCTTGGGGTGTCTTTTTTCGATTCCTCATAGGGAACAAAAGACGAGAATCCTAAGGAGCCCTAACTACCCACGCCTCCATGGCCGATGCCATCATCAACAGTGGGCCACGGGAGGCCGGCGCCAACCCCATCCACATCAGCCGTGGCGAGAGCCTGCTGCCGCCTTGCTCTGGGCGCGGCGCGAGCTCGGGGGCACGTAGCTGTCGTTACTCGTCTCCGAAGTCACGAAGAGCTCGGGAGAGTCGCTGGACTCCCAAGCATCGTTGCTGCCGCCGGAGGAGCTGTTGGGGAAGCGAATGGCAGGCCTAGCCCCTACCATGTCGATGTCCTGACTGCCTCCTCTGGGGCAGCACTCCAGGCGGCGGCCTTCTGCGTCGAAGACCTTGCAGAGCAACAAGGAGGCGCCATCATATTCAAAATGAATCACGAGGGCGCCCCTGTTCGGCAGACCCGAGCGACCTCGCCCCAGTGTCGGGTCATGAAGATCTTGCCCGGGGCAACGACTTCAACCTCCGCTCCGGTTGCCGGAGCGCCACAGTCGGCATGCTGCATCCATAGCTCGAGAGGACCCCTCAGCGGAATCTCAGTGGCAAAGAACGAAGGATGCAGATCCAGGTGCTTGGAGACATCACTGCATGCAGCACGAGCTCGCAAGAGGAGTCTGCGGCGTGGAATCCAGGAGCAACAGCGCGCGCCGCCACGACTCGTCGACCACGCCTGCGGCGCGGGCGGCGCCGCTCGCCATCCCTTTCTCCGAGATCCTCGGCTTGGGCGTACAGGGGTAGCGGGAACCCAGGAGCTGACCGCTCGCACCAAGGCCTCGTCACCTCCAACCTCGCAACCTCGTCATGGTGGCATGGGACCGGCCGTTTCTTCGGCGGGAGCGGATCAGGTCCCTCCCGGGGAGCCTTCCCTTTCTCTTTGGCTGAGAATCTGCAGATCTGTGCCATTGGCATCAAGGAAGGAGATGGAGCAAGGGAGAAGAAGCAGGCGGAAAAAGAAGAGATGGACAATGGGGGCTCTCACCCTCCTTATTTATAGCCCAAGGGAGGCCAACCGTCGGCCTCCACGATCGCAGGTAATTATGACTCCTTTTTGCATGGAACAGGGACTCATCAAATCAGGCAGTTGCCGAGGCAGTGTGGGGAAGCGAAGACGCCGACGTCCAATCAGTCGCCACGCGACAACCTAGGCCGCAAGCTATTGGGGCCCGCGGCGCTCCGCACTTGCCCTTTGGCTTCACTTCTAAGCCAAGTCTGCCTTGGGCCCAGGGGCTACTGTCGGCATTCTGGGAACGGGGGTCCCCAAACTTGCCTGCCTACGGCCTGTAGCGTGGCTCAACCAGTGGCCCGATACGGGTCCGTCTTCATCAACCCAACACTCAAGACCCTCGCGAGGGGCCAAGCCTCGTGGGGCGGATGACACAAGGCCTCCTCAGGAGTGGCCTCACGAGGCAGGCTTGCGAGGGGGCGGAGAGATCAAGGCAAGGGGTACCTCGCGAGGTTCTCGTGATGCAAGCCATAACGATCAAGACCAGGCGGGCGCCAGCCCACGCAGTGTCCTTGTTTCCTCTTTGGTGCAAAGGAGGCAAGCGCAGGCCGGAGTACCGAGGCATCAGGCAAAGGTTTCCATATTGGTGCAATGAGACCAAGACCAGCAGAGCAGCAGGACGGAGGTCACCATGGAGCCCAAGACGGCGTCATCACAAGCACCTTTGGCAGGCGAAGACCACCTTTAGTCAGGATAGCTTGTACTAGCTGTCCCCTTTCAAAATGGCCGTTGTTTGATCCCTTCCCGCTCAATATTTTGGAAGAGGACCAGGGCCTCTATAAATAGAGCTATCCACCACAGTAGGAGGGGCATCTCATCTGGAGACGGATCGAATCCTTCCAAAGCAGCACACAACACCAGCTCAAGAACACCTCTCCTCGCGAGGCTGTTCTCCCCTTGTACTATTCATCATCAGCCCAAGAGGCAATCCACCTCCACACACAGGAGTAGGGTATTACACCACAACAGTGGCCTGGACCTGTATAAATCTTGTGTCTCTTGTGCTTTGAGTTCATCGATCTAGCTTAGGGATCAGGGCGAAGCTGAGAGCGAGATTCGGTAGGAGGAGATCTTTGTGCGCACCCCAGAGTTCGAACCTTAAAGGTTTTGCCGGAACCCAATATCCGACAACCACCTCCAAGGTTATCTTGCCCACTGGATATGCCGATTTACCAGGCACCACCCCATGAAAAATTGTAGAGGATTGCTTAAGATCTTTGTTAGTCAAATTCATACGGTGAAAAGTATCATAATAGAGGATGTTGATGCTGCTGCCTCCATCCATGATCACTTTAGTGAACTTATATTCTCCAACTTGAGGTGCCACTACCAAAGCCAGCTGACCCGGATTATCAACTCAGGGCGGATGATCTTCATAGCTCCATACAATGGGCTGCTCTGACCACCGTAAGTATCGGGGGACCGTCGGCTCAAGCACGTTCACCGCCCGCTTGTGAATCTTCTGATCTCGCTTGCACAAACTCTTGGTAAACACATGATATTGACCACTATTTAGCTGCTTCGGATGACTCTGATAACCATACTGCTGCTGTTGTTGCTGATTACCCTGATTAGATTGCAAGTTAAAACTGCCTTGATTACCTTGACCCTGAAATCCAGAGCTTGAGCCACTACCTCCAATGCCGGCTCCGTGAGAGCTGGATCCTGACCCGCCGTGCGGTCCCTGGTTACCCTGATAAAAACCGGAATTTCTATACTCCCTCATGATGAAGCAATCTTTCCAGAGATGAGTGGCCGTCTTATCTTGAGTACCATGCTTTGGGCAAGGTTGGTTCATCATCGCCACAAGGTTGAATTTTGGCCCACCAAACTGGGGTGCTGATGACTTTCCTTACGCTTACCATGCATTATTACTCTGTGCATTGGTATTAGCCACAAAATCTAACCCGCCGTCAGCTTGCTTGCGCTTACCATTATTACTTTGACCCGTTGTCGTGGACTTAACACAACAGATGCCCTAGCAAGATGACTTAGGTGTGGAGCAATCGCCGTTAGGTTATCTTGAAGGGGTTAAACGAGACTGAGGGAGTCCTGGATTAGGGGGTGTCCGGATAGCCGAACTATCACCGTTGGCCGGACTCCTGGACTATTGAAGATACAAGATTGAAGACTTCGTCCCGTGTCCGGATGGGACTTTCCTTGGCGTGGAAGGCAAGCTTGGCGATACGGATATGTAGATCTCCTACCATTGTAACCGACTCTGTGTAACCCTAACCCTCTCCGGTGTCTTATATAAACCGAAGGGTTTTAGTCCGTAGGACGAACAACAATCATACCATAGGCTAGCTTCTACGGCTTAGCCTCCTTGATCTCGTGGTAGATCTACTCTTGTACTACCCATATCATCAATATCAATCAAGCAGGAGTAGGGTTTTACCTCCATCAAGAGGGCCCGAACCTGGGTAAAAACATCGTGTCCCTTGTCTCCTATTACCATCCGCCTAGACGCACAGTTCAGGACCCCCTACCCAAGATCCGCTAGTTTTGACACCGACATTGGTGCTTTCATTGAGAGTTCCTCTGTGTCGTCACCTTTAGGCCCGATGGCTCCTTCGATCATCAACAACGACGCGGTCCAGGGTGAGATTTTTCTCCCCGGACAGATCTTCGTATTCGGCGGCTTTGCACTGCGGGCCAATTCACTTGGCCATCTGGAGCAGATCGAAAGCTACACCCCAGGCCATCAGGTCAGATTTGGGAGTTTGAACTACACGGCCGACATCCGCGGAGACTTGATCTTCGACGGATTTGAGCCATAGCCAAGCGCGCCGCATTGTCTCGATGGGTATGATCTAGCTCTGCCATCGAACAGTGCCCTGGAGGCCGCACCAGCGCCCGCTCCGACCCTTAGCTCGGAGCCGACTTCGCCGATCGAGGACGAGTGGCTGGACACCGCCTCGGGGGCTACGATCTCTACGACGATTGAGCCGAACACCATCCCTGTCCTTTGCAAAGCCCGTGACTCCGAGATGCCGGACTCCTCTCCGGACTCCGAGCCTCCCGCGCCCCTGCCAATCAAATCCGATTGGGCGCCGATTATGGAGTTCACTGCCGCGGACATCTTTCAGCACTCGCCCTTTTGGCGACATCCTGAATTCACTATAGTCTCTCTCTTTATCAGGATAACCCTGGCCGAACTATGGTCAGGAAGGTTGGGATGCGGACGACGAAGACATTCAATTCCCACCCACCACCCACTTCATAGCCACTGTCGAAAGTTTAAACGACGTGCTCAATTTCGACTCCGAAGACATCGACGGTATGGACGACGATGTAGGAGATAACCATGAACCAGCACCTACAGGGTACTGTACAGCCACCCCATCTCACGATGTATACATGGTGGATACACCTAAAGGAAGTGACGACGAGGAACAACGGGACGATACGAAGGATAAATCCCTCGAAAAGCAGTCAAGACGGCGACAAAAGCGCCGCACAAAGTCCCGCCTCGACAAAGATGGCAGCCATACAAACCCAGCCATAGAGCAGGTCGAACGGGTGGACGACGAACATGCCATTGGAAAACCGTCCGAACATGACAACTTGGATAAACAATCCGTCCCCGGCGAAGATAACAGTCTGGACATTCTCACATCGGACAAGTTGTTGGAGTAGAAGAACCTCCACAAAAGGCTCGTCGCCACTGCGCGTAGCCTGAAAAAGCAGAAGCGGAAGCTCAAAATAGCGGAAGATGCACTCAAAATTAGATGGAGCAAAGTACTCAACACCGCAGACAAATACGGCGACAGTCGCCAAACAAAGAGCTACCTGAAGCACAAACTACTGCCGGAATTCGATGAGGAGGCCTTAGAGCCCCCGCAATCAAAGAACAAAGAGGACGCCCGGTCGGATGGACGACCACATGACAAGCATAGAGCGGCAAGCGGCACCGCACACAGGCCGGCACGCGATCTGCATAAGGATTCGCATCAAAAGGATGGCCTAGATTAGGTCCATCTACGGGCCAAGAAAGCAAGCTCTTCTAAGCAATGCAACATGCCAAATATCCGGACATCACGGCACTCCCAAATAGAGGGGAGCCGCACACCCCCTATGTTTCACCGATGAGGTGCTGGATCACGAATTCCCAGCGGGATTTAAACCCATAAACATAGAGGCGTACGATGGAACAACAGACCCAAGAGTCTGGATGTAGGATTACATTCTCCACATACACATGGAGGAGATGATCTCCACGCCATAAAATACTTCAAGCTCAAAGGGCCAGCACGGCACTGGCTTAAAAGCCTCCCTGAAAATACCATTGGAAGTTGGGAAGAGCTCGAGGATGCTTTTCGGGCAAATTTTCAAGGGACTTATGTCCACCCTCTGGATGCAGACGATTTAAGTCACATAACTCAACAACCGGAGAGTCAGCCCGCAAATTCTGGAATAGGTTCCTCATCAAAAAGAACCAAATAGTCGACTGTCCGAACGCCGAAGCCTTAGCAGCTTTCAAACACAACGTCCGAGATGAATGGCTCGCCAGGCACCTCGGCCAGGAAAAGCCACGAACAATGGCCGCACTAACAAGCCTCATGACCCGCTTTTGCGCGGGAGAGGATAGTTGGCTGGCAAGATGTAGTACCAGCGACCCAAGTATATCCGAAGTCAGATATGGAAACGGGAAACCACGACGCAGCAAGGACCAGCGCTGGACAAGGGGGAACAGCCCAAAGAGCATGACAGTTAACGCCGGATTCAAAAGCTCTCGGCAGAATCATAAAAAACTGCCTCTCAAGGATAACAGCCATGAGCTATCCAACTTAAACAAAATCTTGGACAAAATATGCCAAATCCACAGTAACCCCGGGAAGCCTGCAAACCATACCCACAGAGATTGTTGGGTCTTCAAGCAGTCCGGCAAACTCAATGCCGAACACAAGGGGCTCGACACACCAAGCAAGGACGATGACGAACCCCACAAGAAGAGCACCGGAAAACAAAAGAATTTCCCACAAGAAGTCAAAACAGTAAACTCACTTCAAGTGATAAAAGGGAAAATCAGAACGGCGCCCATCGAAATACGCGCCGCACGGCCTATCCCAGCGGAGTCTCGACATTGGTTGTCAAAACCAATCACATTTGATCATCAGGATTATTCTGGAAGTATCCGGAACGCAGGATGGACTGCCCTGATATTAGATCCTATAGTCGACGGACTCCAATTCAAAGAAGTCCTAATGGACGGCGGTAGTGATCTAAACCTGCTATATCAGGACACAATCCGCAAAATGGGGATAGACCCAACCAAAATTCGCCACAGCAACACCTCCTTCAAGGGGGTAATGCCAGGCCTATATGCCCATTGTATGGGATCCCTACTGCTAGAAGTTGTTTTTGGCTCATCCGACAACTTCCACCGTGAAAAGTTAACCTTCCATATCGCCCCATTCAAAAGTAGCTATCAAGCATTATTGGGACGTGAAGCTTTTGCCCGCTTTAACGCAATACCGCATTAGGCATCTCTTACACTTGAAATGCCCGGTCCACGCGGCATCATCTCATTAAAGGGAAGTATCAAGTGTTACTCAAGCACAGAAGAACGTGAGACTGCCTGGACAGTCACACACTAATCCGGCTCCGCTAAACCAAGCACCTGAACAGGTCATTCGGACCCCGGACACGGCTAGACGAGTCTGGCGTAAATATATAAAGGCCTACTAGCCGCACACCCCCGTACAAGGGGCTACATGCATGTACAACAAGAGACAATAAAGCTCAATTTTATTCGCTTTTTGAATCGTACTCTGTTTATTTAATATAAAGTACATTTTTCGCATGATTTTTCTTCAACTAAGTTCTTCTTTCTTACAGATGAACACCGTGCTACACCCATCCAGGATACGACACAACGGAGACACAGGCGCAGACGTGCAGTAGGGACTCGTTGCAAGGATTCTTTTCAGATTAAGACCCTGCGTAAACCTTTTTTACTGTCTCTTGTTGATACACATCCCCCCGGTTTCTTGCTATAACCGAGGAGGAGGCTGGCGTTTTGGCATCGGCCGTGTTAGAATTTTTTGCACGTACCTGGACACCAGGGGCTTAGGGCATTGTTCTGCCCATTTTCATAACCGAATACCTTAGGGAGTGTTCGGCGTCTCGAGTTAGGCCTTATATGCATCAACTCCGAATCATGTCTTTGGTCAAATGTTGGGTTTGCCCGGCTCCTGTGTTTTGCTGCCTTATGTTCCGTTCTATCGGCTAACGCGGCACCAGGAGAACTACTGCGATTGTGCCCCTGTTCGGCCTGGTGAGCACCTTAGTAGAGAAAGCCGAAAACTGACTGTCATGATATAGCGTGAGACTGGTCAACCACTCGATGACCCACAGGAATGTTTAGAATTCCTCCACATGAACGAAGGACCGTTTCCCGGTCAGGCACATACGCGCCCCGAATTCGGGAGAGCACGATGCCCCTAGGGGCTATATAGTAGCCCCACCATCGAACTCCTATGGCTAAGTGAAAGTGATAAAGCATTATAGTCAGGTTGCCTAGTTTGCTATGCTATCACCTCCTTTACTGGACCAAGACGTTGGATTAAGTGTGAAAATGCACCTTTTTTGCAAACACCCCCGCACTATGTGCGTGGGGGCTGAAGCCGAAGACTGCCATCTTTCAGGTTATATACACATATACATTAACGGCCGCACAGGAGGTATTTTAATACTTGAACGCACAAGTATAAAAAGCCCTTATATTTTATTGAAACATTGTTTCACAAATCATACATGTCATTAGAACATAATATCCTTCGAGCACTGCGTCTCTATTAAACGAGCGCCCTACAAGACTTCCTCAAAATAGTGCTCGACAGGTACTCGGCTTCTGTCGGAATCCTGGGATGCAACGTCGGTGGCCTTCATCTCCGCCCAGTATGTCTTGACACGGGCAAGAGCCATCCACGCACCCTCTATGCATGTTGACCGCTTCATTGCACCAATATGCGGCACCGCACCAAGGAACTGCTACACCAAGCCAAAATAACTCTTTGGCTCGGGCCTGTTCGGCCACAGATGAGTCACGGCATCCTTCATGGCACGTCCGGACAACCTATTCAGCTCAGCCCATTCGGCCAAACAATCGGTCAATAGAAGCGGACGCTCTGGACTATGAAACTGCGACCAAAAAAGCTCTTCCATTCGGTGATCCTTTTGGCCTCAGAAGTGTTCGGCTGTGTCTGCGGCACTCGCCGCCAAGTCCAGATAAGCATCCTCCGCACCCCACAGCTGGCCCAACTGAGCATACTTAGGATCCGTGAATTTCCTCCGCAGCAGAAAAGGCTTTCCAGCCGCAATATCTTCGGCCTGACGTAGCTCCTCTTTCATAGCTCTCATCGCAGAGCGAGCATCCTTGGCCTTAGTAGTGGCCTTTTTCAGGTCCTCTTGATCTGCCCGACCTTCTTTTTCAAGAAGCTCGCAACGGTCGGTAGCATTCTTCAACTTTACGGCCATCTCGGTCATTTCTTTCTTGCTTTGGTAGTGAGCAGCCTATTCGGCTCTCAGCTCTTCGGCCACTTTTAAGGTAGCCGCATCAATTTTTCGGGCTTGCTTCTTGGCTCGGGCGAGTTCCGCCCGAAGGTTCTCCATGGCAGCGGCACCATCTGCGTCAAGCATACATGTTGTAAGGCATATACATTAAGCTACCTTATCGGGTGTCCGCGGAGAAGCTGCATACCTTGTGACTCGTCAAGCCGCTTATTGACAAGCGCGATGTCAGAATCCGCCACGTCAAGTTGCCGCTTAGTTCGGCAAATTCATCAGTCTGGCTTGCCACCGGACGCTTCGCCACCAACATAGGAAGAGAGCATATTATACCTGGGATTATGATCCTTGGCGCGATGTCATTTTTGACAACGCACCGAGTCTCAGGGGCTACTATCTATACAGGGCGCATTCTATATGCAAAACTGTCAGAAGGTACATCATTTTTCGTACCTCAAAACCCGTCAGTAAACTTATGACGGCTTCATGCAATCCGCTTTCAGCGGATGAAATCCTTTCAATCACCGTACCCATTAGTGCACGGTGATCTTCCGAGATAGACGCTCGCCCGAGCAGATCTTTCAGCTCCTCCGACCACACACCAGTCGGTGCTGGACTTGTCCGATGGCCTTTTCCGAAGGCCGGACGCAGAGGGCTTTGAGAGGACATACGACTGCCTTCGGGCCCCGTCGGATTCGGAGAAATCCTCCGTGACGACTTCTCAGGGTCGTCCGCCTCGCACGACAGTACGGCAGGCGGAGGCATTTCGCTCTCCATCATCTCCAGATCCAGATCCCCTGAAGACGAGCTCTGCTAAGAAGGGCTGAGATCCGAACTACAAGGAAAAATTTCGGTTATCTTCAGAAATAAAACAGGGATGTCTCTCATTTTAAGAAAACGCCCCTCTTTACTTACGGCTCGCTGGAGGGCTGATCTCCTTGGTGAAATAGTGCGGCCGGGGCATCTCCCGGCGCAGGACCCACTGGCGAAGATTTCTTCCCCCGCTTCGAGGCCTTGGTCTCCGGATCTTTAGAAGCAGTCCTCTTCTCCCCTTGGAGGGAGGGATTCTCGATCCCTCCTTTCTTGATAAACTCCTTCGCGGAGGCAGTAGCTCCCCTGTTCCCCCCTTCGCCTTCTTCAAAAGGTGCAGCCTCTAGCATCCTGGTTAACACAGGATCCGGCGTGGTCTCAGGGAGGGGGGATGGACACCGGATCAGTTTTGCTTTCGCTATCCACTCATGTTCAAGGGACAACTCTTTTAAAGGCAAGTTTATGATAGATATACAGATAGCATGTCCGGGTATAGGACTACTTACTTGAGTATCTGGGCGATTGCAGCTCAGACCTGCGTCCTCGGTCAAGTCCGGACACATTGCTTGTGATCCGAAGAACAGTTGGTACATCTCCACGGGCTTACGCCTATAAGATGTTGGAGAGCTCGTGGTCCCTCCGGATTGAACTCCCACAGGCGGAGGGGGCGACGTTTGCAGGGCAGGGTGCGACGAATCAGCATGACCTGCGCTACCACGACCAGATCGATCTCTCGCTCTCTCTCTAGGAGATCTCGAATACGACCCTGCAACAAGGGCACGTCCTTGGACGGCCCCCAGTCGAGCCCTTTATTAACCCATGACGCCAGCCGCGGCGGAGGACCCAAGTGAAAGGCAGGTGGCGCCACCCATTTGGTGCCCCTGGGAGCTGTGATATAAAACCACTCTTGTTGCCACAGACTGAGCTCCTCTTGAAAAGAGCCCTCGGGCGATGGAGCCTCAGTATTCTTGCTTATAACAGCCCCTCCGCACTCTGCCTGCTGCCCCTTGATCATCTTCGGTTCCACTTTGAAGGTTTTGAGCCACAATCCAAAGTGAGGGGAAATGTGGAGGAAGGCTTCACCTACGACAATGAACGATGAGATGTGGAGGATGGACTCCGGATCCAAGTCATGAAATGTCACGCCCAATATGCGACCCTATCCAAAAGGAACTCGAAGGTCCCACCAAGGATAGACCCGCATATTGGAACGCTTTTGCAAGGTGGATATTATTACATCAACATTACATAATAGTGGGGATACATCCAATACATACAATGTCACATGAATACAACAATACAACATACAAGAACAACATCCGACTACGGATGAATCTTAAACAGAAACTCAAACAATATCCACCCTGCTAGCCCAGGCTGCCGACATGGAACCTATTGATGGGGTTATGTACCTAGGGTAGGGTCATGGACCTGATCCAAGTAACTTACCCCAGGACATCCTTAGAAGAGGTCGCCTTCCAGTCGACCAACGAGGATTCACTCGACTGGTCTGAAGGACTCGACCACGAAGACTCACTCGACCACCAGGAGGTCAAGAGGCACTCTGCACTGCAACGGCCTGCAATCAAGTAGACTTTATGATAGTAAAGGCCTTTATGTGGGGCGTTACCGGTAACGCCCCAGACTTAACTCACCTTAAAACCCTCTCCTACGTGGGCTGGCTGGGGTCCTGGCGCACTCTATATAAGCCACCCCCCTCCACAGGCAGAAGGGTTCGGCACTTTGTAATTCACACATTCATAATCCACTCGACCGCCTCCGGGCTCCGAGACGTAGGGCTGTTACTTCTTCCGAGAAGGGCCTGAACTCGTACATCCTTTGTGCTTACAACCTCTCCATAGCTAGGACCTTGCCTCTCCATACCTACCCCCCCACTCTACTGTCAGGCTTAGAACCACGACAGTTGGCGCCCACCTTGGGGCCGGTGTTTTAGCGATTTTGTGGAGAAGTTGCGATTCTTCCGAGTACTCTCATCATGGTGTCTGCTGGAGTTTTGGTCAAGGGTCAAGAGATCCGTCTCGGCACTCTCACCTTCATCGTCGACGACTCCGCATGGCTCCAGGAGGCTCCACTCGACGTAGACGCGCTCCCCGTCCGCGGTGCGACGCATTTTCGCGCATGTGTCCGCGGCGTTCTGCTGCGGCAACCGTCGACCCAGTATCGGTCGGCTCCTCCATCGTCCACCCTCCCGGTCTCCCGCCAGCGCAAGCGCTCAGGCCGGTCGAGGCTTCAGCGATGGGTGAGTCACGCGGTGGCTCGCCAATCGGCCACTACACAAGTTGCGGCAATCGAGCCCAACGAATCTCTCTACGGCTTGTTCGATCAGTCGACTGGCTCCGGAGAGACTGCATCCGAGTGCGGGAGCAGTGATCCAGCGGCGGAAATCTTGATGGTCGACGGGCCCCACAGCCCTCCTGGCTTCGCCCGTGGTGGTGGAGCAGGTGACGGCGGCGACCCTGCACGAGACTACAAAGAGTACCAGCCCGAGCCACTCGACTCTCTGCAAAGAGAAGAGCTTCGCCGCAGGAACGAGGATCCCCTGCGTATTCCCATCGCAGGAGAAACCCCCGAGGCTCGTGCCTTGGAGGAGGCGCGTCTGGCCAATTTGGCCGAGCGCACTCGACTGGAGAACCTTCAGCGAGCACTCGACGAGCGCGCGCGGCAACGAGTTCCCGACACCAGTCGACGTCAACTCTTCCCGCCGACTCAGGTATATCGAACCCCAATTCAGAATTTAGCAGCTGCGACCCGTATAGCAGAGTCCATTCAGCCTTCGCAGTCGGAAGCTGGCAGAGGTTTGCTGCAGATCAGGGATCTGCTCCGGGCAGCAGGAGATCAGAATTCAGCCGTGTCTCAGTCGCGCAACAGAATTCACAGTCGATCTGTCACTGTGAATACGGTTCAGTCGGCTCACAGCCCCAGATCGCCTCCGCGGCGCGAAGAGCGTGAGAATCGGCGAGATCGATATGGCGACAGACTCGACCGAGATGATAGGCGTCGAGTACCCTATTCCCCTCCGAGGGGTGGGTCTTACGCTCCTCGGCAGCCAGATGATAGGCGTCAGTACAGTACAGGGCGTAGGGTTCCAGTTGACCCCAGAGAGCCAGGCTTCGACGCGCGATCCATTATCGTGCAAGGGTTGGTCGACTGGATTTCACAAACCGGTGGGGGCACTGCTATATCACCATGCCATTCGGCCTCAAGAATGCCGGAGCCACATTTATGCGAATGATTCAGAAGTGTCTACTCACCCAAATCAGTCGGAATGTGGAAGCTTATATGGATGATATTGTTGTCAAGTCACGAAAAGGTTCCGACCTGCTCGCTGACCTCGCCGAAACATTTGCCAACCTCAGAAGGTATGATATCAAGCTCAATCCATCAAAGTGCACATTTGGAGTTCCTGGTGGCAAGTTACTCGGTTTTCTCGTTTCCGAACGGGGAATCGACGCTAACCCAGAGAAGATTGGCACTATTCTCCGAATGAAACGCGCTGTGCGAGTGCACGATGTCCAGAAGCTTACTGGATGCTTGGCCGCATTAAGTCGATTCATCTCACGACTCGGTGAAAAGGCACTGCCTCTTTACCGACTGATGAAGAAGGCTGACAAGTTCGAGTGGACTCCAGAAGCTGATGCAGCGTTTGCCGAGCTAAAAGCTCTGCTCTCCACCCAGCCGGTGCTTGCTGCTCCAATCAGCAAAGAGCCTCTGTTGCTCTACATCGCAGCCACAGGACAAGTCGTCAGTACTGTGCTAACGGTCGAGCGGGAAGAAGAAGGAAAAGCTCTCAAAGTTCAGCGCCCAGTGTATTATTTGTCTGAAGTCTTGACTCCATCCAAGCAGAGATATCCTCATTATCAGAAGCTTGTGTATGGAATATACATGACCACAAAGAAGGTTGCTCATTATTTCTCTGACCATTCCATCACAGTCGTCAGCGACGCTCCACTATCTGAGATTTTGCACAACAGAGACGCAACTGGTCGAGTGGCCAAATGGGCGATTGAACTTCTTCCCCTTGATATCAAGTTTGAGGCAAAGAAAGCCATTAAGTCCCAGGCGATAGCAGATTTCCTCGCCGAGTGGATTGAACAACAGCAGCCGACTGAAGTTCACTCGGAGCATTGGACCATGTTTTTCGATGGCTCTAAGATGTTGAATGGTTCCGGTGCTGGGGTTGTCCTGGTTTCCCCCAGAGGAGATAAGCTCAGATATGTGCTCCAGATTCACTTTGATTCCTCCAACAATGAGGCAGAATATGAGGCCCTCCTATATGGGTTGCGCATGGCCATTTCACTCGGCGTCCGTCGCCTAATGGTCTATGGCGACTCGGATTTAGTGGTCAATCAGGTGATGAAAGAGTGGGACGTGAGAAGCCCAGCCATGACTGGATACTGCAGTGCAGTGAGGAAGCTGGAGAAGAAGTTCGAGGGGTTGGAGCTCCATCATATACCCCGACTGAAAAATCAAGCATTCCGAGTGGTGTGTTCTTGGAGCATATACACACTCCGTCAGTCAAAGAAGATCCTTTCACCGAAGAAACTCCGCAGCCCAAGGGCGCCACAGATCCGACTGAAGTTGAAGTCCCAGCGGTGGTCGACTTGATCATGGAGGTTTTGGTGGTCATTCCCGACTGGACGATTCCGTATGTCGCATATATCTTGAGGAAAGAGCTTCCGGAGGATGAGGAAGAGGCTCGACAGATCGTCCGTCGATCTAAGGCCTTTACCGTAATCAAAGGACAATTATACAGAGAAAGCGCGACTGGAGTCGGTCAGAAGTGCATAACACCAGAAGAAGGTCGACTCATCCTCAATGATATTCACTCGGGGACCTGTGGTCATCATGCGTCCTCTCGGACCATCGTGGCCAAAGCATACCGAGCCGGATTTTACTGGCCCAAGGCGAATGAGATGGAAAAAGAGATAGTAGATAAGTGCGAGGGATGTCAGTTCTACTCGAATATGTCGCACAAGCCTGCGTCAGCTTTGAAGACCATCCCACTCGTCTGGCCTTTTGCAGTTTGGGGGCTGGACATGATCGGTCCTTTGAGAACAGGTCGAAGTGGCTTCACGCATGTACTGGTGGCAGTCGACAAGTTCACTAAGTGGATCGAGGCTAAACCAATCAAGAGCCTTGACACTGGTACTGCTGTTAGCTTCATCAGGGAACTAATATTCAGGTATGGAGTTCCGCACAGCATCATTACGGATAATGGGTCGAACTTTGACTCAGAGGAATTCAGAGCTTTCTGCGACTCCCAAGGCACACAGGTCGACTACGCATCAGTCGCCCATCCGCAGTCGAATGGACAAGCAGAGCGAGCTAATGGACTGATTCTCAAGGGACTGAAGCCTCGACTGATGCGTGATCTCAAACACGCGGCTGGAGCTTGGGTCGACGAACTTCCATCTGTACTCTGGGGACTGCGGACCACGCCTAATCGGTCGACCGGAAGAACTCCATTCTTCTTGGTCTATGGAGCTGAAGCAGTCTTGCCGAGTGATCTTCTCCACAATGCTCCTCGAGTTGAAATCTACAACGAAGCAGAAGCTGAACAAGCGCGGCAGGACGCAGTCGACCTTTTAGAGGAAGAAAGGGAGATGGCTCTGATCCGGTCGACCATCTACCAACAAGATCTGCGGCGTTTCCACGCCCGAAACGTGAGAGGTCGAGCCTTCCAGGAAGGGGATTTGGTTCTCCGAGTGGATCAGCACAAACCACACAAGCTTGCTCCTTCTTGGGAAGGCCCCTTCATCGTCACCAAGGTTCTCCACAACGGGGCGTACCGTCTTTACAACGTCGAGCATAATATCGACGAGCCCCGAGCTTGGAACGCGGAGCTACTCCGCCCGTTTTACACTTAAGATTTATCACTCGGATGAGTTGCAATAAAATACTTCTGTAGTTCATGGACCTCAAAATAATAAGCGTCATAGTTCCTCCATAATATCTGTCATTTTTTATTTTTTGTCCAATGAAATTCCCCTCAGTGGGTGACTTAGCTGCGAATCCGTTTCGCCTAAGTTTGTAAAAATCCTACCGAGTGGTGAGCCAGACTCCCACTCGGAGGCTTAGCCGCGAATCCATTTTGCCTAAGTTATCAAAATCCTACCGAGTGGTGAGCCAGACTCCCACTCGGAGGCTTAGCTGCGAATCCGTTTCGCCTAAGTTATCAAAATCCTACCGAGTGGTAAGCCAGCCTTCCACTCGGAGGCTTAGCTGCAGCCTCGTGCTCGCCTAAGTTATAAAAATCCTACCGAGTGAAGAGCAACCCTCTCACTCAGGGGCTTAGCTGCAGTCCAAGCACGCGCCTAAGTTGTGAAAATCCTACCGAGTGAAGAGCAATCCTCTCACTCGGAGGCTTAGCTGCAGCCTCGTGCTCGCCTAAGTTATCAAAATCCTACCGAGTGGTAAGCCAGCCTTCCACTCGGAGGCTTAGCTGCAGCCTCGTGCTCGCCTAAGTTATAAAAATCCTACCGAGTGAAGAGCAATCCTCTCACTCGGAGGCTTAG
>NC_041389.1:83859849-83867110 GCF_002162155.2 Triticum dicoccoides
TCGTGCTCGCCTAAGTTATCAAAATCCTACCGAGCGGTAAGCCAGCCTTCCACTCGGAGGCTTAGCTGCAGCCTCGTGCTCGCCTAAGTTATAAAAATCCTACCGAGTGAAGAGCAACCCTCTCACTCGGGGGCTTAGCTGCAGTCCAAGCACTCGCCTAAGTCGTGAAAATCCTACCGAGTGGTAAGCCAGCCTTCCACTCGGAGGCTTAGCTGCAGCCTCGTGCTCGCCTAAGTTATAAAAATCCTACCGAGTGAAGAGCAACCCTCTCACTCGGGGGCTTAGCTGCAGCCCAGTGCTCGTCTAAGTGGACTAAAGAATAAATCGATTGCAGCACAGGCACCTTGCTTTGAACCTGCAAAAGACATTCCGAGCCGAAGGCAATCGTATTCAAGCACCAAATCCAAGTTTGAATCGACATCTAAAGGAACCGAAAGTGCTCATGCGTCAAGCCTGTTAAGGTTTGTCGGTTACAATTTCACTCGGCATACCGAGGCAAATTTAAAGCGTCGAGCCAGAAGAAGTTTTTTACCCCTCCTGTGGAGGGCTGGAAGGTGCAACAAATTCATCAAGGTCAATCCCGTCGGCGATCCGAGTGGCAGCTGCAAGGAAAGTTTCCATAAAGGATCTGAAGTCGTGCTTCTTGGTATTGGCCACCCGAAGGGCCGCCAGCTTCTCTTCTCGCGCATCTTTGCAGTGGACTCGGGCCAGACACAGAGCGACATCTGCACCACACCGAGCCGAGGACTTCTTCCACTCTTGCACTCGACCAGGGATCGTGTTCAAGCGGGCCATCAGCGACTCAAGGTCATTCTGAAGTGTCTCCTCAGGCCAGAGCGTCGAGTCGATGCGAGATGTGGCGGCCTTCAGCCTTGCGAGATAGTCCACGACAGCTGCAACACGAGACTCCAATCGGAAAACATCCATGGCAACTTCGTCGTTCACCGGAGAATTGACGGGGTCAAGGTTTGGCTCCAGTCGGCTGGTTTCTTCTTCAAAGTTTTGACAAAATTCTGCAAGGGTGATCACTAAGTCAAGGAGATAGTCGAATGGAAAAAGCCACAATTGGAAATATTTGCCAAACATGGAGGTCTACCTTCAAGCATAAGGAACAACTTTTTGGCAAGGCCACTCAGGAAGGCCTCCAGTTCAGTTTTCTTCTCAGTCAATTTGCTGACTTGGTCGGTCAGGGCAGCTTTGTCAGTTTTCAGTCGACTGACCTCCTTGTTGGCAATACCAAGAGCAGCTTTCAGATTGGTATTGTCTTGTTCGAGCTTGGTAACTGAAGCTAACTTCTCGTCAGCAAGCTTGATCTTCTCAGCTAGCTCAAGGTCTTTCCTCTGCTGGGCCTCCCTTACCTTACCTGCAAGTTACAGCAAGATCAGATGCTGAAACAAGCAAGGGGAAAAGCAGTCGTCAAGGTCTCACCAAACATACCTTCGGTCTCCTCCTTTGCCTTTGTCAGCTTCTCCTGAACCAGCTTCAAGCTCAGCTCGACTTGAGTATGTTTTTGTTCCAGCTCTGAGTAGCGAGCCACAAGATCACAGGAGTTCTGTGAAGAACCAATCGACTAAATGTCAAATATAATTCACTTCCGAGTGAAAAAGGGATAAACACACGTTTCTAAGACTACAGCCAAATACAAGCATTCGACCGTAGTCTCGGGGACTACACCCAGTGGGTGCACTCAGCGTGCCCCCACTAATCCTGTTGAAGACAAAGTCGACCAGTCGACCTCAAAAAAAAAAAGAAAAAAAAATGTGCGAGATGCATTCTCTAAGACTGTGATCAACTGCAAGCAGTCGACCACAGTCTCGGGGACTACACCCAGTGGGTGCACTCAGCGTGCCCCCACCGGTTTGTGAAATCCAGTCGACCAGTCGACTGACAGAAAGATTGACATTATAAAGCCTAAGGTCGACTGCCAGCAGTCGACCTTAGCCTTGGGGACTACACCCAGTGGGTGCACTCAGCGTGCCCCCACCGATTTGTGAAATCCAGTCGACCAGTCGACTGACAGAAAGATTGACATTATAAAGCCTAAGGCCGACTGCCAGCAGTCGACCTTAGCCTTGGGGACTACACCCAGCGGGTGCACTCAGCGTGCCCCCGCTAACACGGAGTTTATTCGACACACCCAGTGGGCGATTACTATAAATTCCGGAAAAGAAAAGTTTTTGGTAGCATATCCAACAGAACAAACAGCGGTCGACTGACCTGGACATTGATTTGGAGGGCAGAGCTGGCGTCATAAGCTGCCTGGCTCGCGTCCCGGATAGTCTTCAGCTGCTCCATCATGAGTCCCGCCTGGCGTATTGCCTCCTTCACTGCGCCAGCTTGGTCCTCTGGGACGTGGTGCGTCGTGAAGAGGGAGGGCCGCTGAGCACTCGTCAGTGGATTTGCGAAGGACACCGTGTGTCGAGTGATGTTCTCTTCTTCCACAGTCAGAATCTCAGGCGCCGTCACATCCTGAGGCACCTTACTGGCGGACGCTTTCCGACTCCTCCTGCGTGCCAGTGTTTCTTCATCCTCGTCGTCATCAGGGAGATTGATAACAGTATTGGGTGGAGCTGCGGAGAAGAATCAGGATCAGAGATCGCGAGTCAGTCGACTAAGAACGATGTTAAGAATACAGTACCTGGGTTCGAAGTTGCTGCATCCTCCATCTCGTGGTCATCAGCCCGGGCCGAGGTCTCAGAAGTAGCAGCACTGCAACTCCAAAGGATCGGTCGACTAACTCCAGCGTCGACCAGAGATAAAGTTCGCATAGAATAAGAAAATATGAGCAGCACAATTACCCTGATATGGTGGGGATGGACACCTTCATCTTCGGCAGGAGCTTGGTCGGCTTTGGCGGAGCCCCCCTAGGATGCTTCGGCGCCTTTTCAGTCGGCGCTGGAGAAGTGGTCCTAGGGCGCTTGGTCGACTGCGTCGCAACCCCCTTGCCACGTTCAGTCGAAGGGTCGTGGACGAGCTTCGACCGCCTTTCCGAGCGCGGTGGCACGACCTCCTCCTCTTCCTCCTCGTCTTCGGCGTCATCATCATCGCCGTCGTCATCATCATCGTCGTCGTCGTCCCCTGCAACGTCCGAGTCCCATTCCTCCTCGTCCTGGCTCTCGCCCCCACTCGCCTCACCCTCCTCAGTCGGAGTTTGTGCCCCATTGGGCATCGAGTACAGCTCGGTGAGGGCCTAGCAGATATCAAGACAATGCTCAGTCGACCAGTCGGCAGAGTAGACAGAGATGAATGCGACAAGAATGCAGTGGAGAGCAGGGCAAGTGTACCTTATTTGGATCACTGTTGTGGTCGAGTGGAGGAATCCTTCTGGCTCCGCGTGGGTTGTCCTTGTTTCCGGTGACGGCTGCCATCCATCTTTCCAGAGTGACATCGTCGACTGCTTCTGGATGGACTCTAGTCTCGTCTTCGGTCCCACAGTACAACCACATGCAGTGGCTCCTGAACTGGAGGGGCTGGATGCGACGCCTGAGGAAGACCTCCAGGAGATCCATGCCCGTCACTCCCTCCCGAACCAACTGCACCACGCGCTCCATCAACATCTTCACGTCAGCTTTCTCCTCCGGAATCAGCTTCAGAGGGGAAGGCTTGCGCACTCGGTCCATGGTGAACGGAGGGAGTCCACTCGACTGCCCTGGCGTCGACTGGACCTGGCAGTAGAACCAAGTCGACTGCCAGCCTCTGACGGACTCGGGAAAGGTCATGGGCGGGAAGGTGCTCTTATTCCTCACCTGAATCCCTAGGCCTCCGCACATTTGGACGACTCGGGTTTTTTCATCACCTGGGCTCGCCTTCTTCACGGTCTGAGATCGACACGTGAATATATGTTTGAACAAACCCCAGTGCGGTCGACAGCCCAAGAAACCCTCACACATGGACACGAACGCGACAAGATAGGCAATGGAGTTTGGGGTAAAGTGGTGGAGCTGCGCTCCGAAGAAGTTCAAAAAGCCACGAAAGAAAACACTCGGCGGCAAGGAAAACCCACGATTCACATGGGTGGCCAAAAGCACACACTCACCCTCTTCTGGCTGAGGCTGCCACTCCTTCCCCGGAAGCCTCGCAGCTCCGTGGGGGATCAAGCCCTCGTTGGCCATGTCGAGAATGTCATTCTCAGTGATGGTCGACTGGATCCAGTCTCCTTGGACCCAGCCTTTCGGCAGGCGGGATCTGGACGAGGACCCTCCGCGGCTGGTGGATCTCCCCTTCGCCTTCTCCGACGCCGACGCCTTCTTTGCACGCTCCAGCGCCGCCGTCTTCTCCTTGGCCATGGTCGCCGGCGAGATGCGCGAAGGGAAGTGGTGCGGGGGCAAGAGCGAGCACGCTGAGCAGGGAGGAAGGAAGCAGAGAGAGGGGGAGAATGCTAAGGCGCAGCACAGAAATCCTCGCCGGGCACATTTATAAGGTCCCTTCCGAGTGGATGACAGGTGGGCCCGGTCGATCTAATCATATCTGGAACAGTTATGCAGACGGGATACGTGGCGAAAAAGGCGGCGCGGAGATCGAGGCATCCATGCCCCGTCCCATCCGAACGCCGCGGTCCGCCCCGCTTCGCGCGCGCCCCAAAATTTCGCATCCCGCGGAATCCGCGAGCAAAAAATCAGTCTGTCAGGCGCGGTGTTTTCGGCGATCCGTCGCTCGGAGATCGTCGAAGCCTGAAAGATCACTCGACGCAAAAACAGAATGGATCAAGTCGACTGAAGGCAAGTTGTTTCCTGTCGACAAAGGAATTCTTTGGTCCAGAACAGTGCACAACTGGAGCACAAAGATTAATCGGAAACGACATCAACTCCTTCTTCACTCGAAGCCTCAATCCATTCGGGGGCTAATGATGGGGTTATGTACCTAGGGTAGGGTCATGGACCTGATCCAAGTAACTTACCCCAGGACATCCTTAGAAGAGGTCGCCTTCCAGTCGACCAACGAGGATTCACTCGACTGGTCTGAAGGACTCGACCACGAAGACTCACTCGACCACCAGGAGGTCAAGAGGCACTCTGCACTGCAACGGCCTGCAATCAAGTAGACTTTATGATAGTAAAGGCCTTTATGTGGGGCGTTACCAGTAACGCCCCAGACTTAACTCACCTTAAAACCCTCTCCTACGTGGGCTGGCTGGGGTCCTGGCGCACTCTATATAAGCCACCCCCCTCCACAGGCAGAAGGGTTCGGCACTTTGTAATTCACACATTCATAATCCACTCGACCGCCTCCGGGCTCCGAGACGTAGGGCTGTTACTTCTTCCGAGAAGGGCCTGAACTCGTACATCCTTTGTGCTTACAACCTCTCCATAGCTAGGACCTTGCCTCTCCATACCTACCCCCCACTCTACTGTCAGGCTTAGAACCACGACACCTATCCCCTGATCGAAGAAGCAGAAGAAGAAACTCAACGCAAGCAAGCATCGCTCTCGCGTCATGATCATCACATAAACCAGTACCATCAACTGTTGTTGTAGTAATCTGTGAGCCACGAGGACTCAGCAATCCCATTACCATGGGTATCAAGACTAGCAAAGCTTAATGGGAAAGGAAGGGGTAAAGTGGTGAGGTTGCAGCAGCGACTAAGCATGATATGGTGGCTAACATACGCAAATAGGAGCGAGAAGAGAGCAAGCGGAACGGTCGTGAAGCTAGCAATGATCAAGAGGTGATCCTGAACACCTACTTACGTCAAACATAACCCAGAAACCGTGTTCACTTCCCGGACTCTGCCGAGAAGAGACCATCACGGCTACTCGCGCAGTTGATGCATTTTAATTCGGATCTGGTGTCAAGTTATCTACAACCGGACATTAACAAATTCCCATCTGCCACATAACCGCGGGCACGACTCTCGAAAGTTTATACCCTGCAGGGGTGTCCCAACTTAGCCCATGATAAGCTCTCGCGATCAACGAAGGATATTCCTTCTCCCAGGAAGACCCGATCAGTCTCGGAATCCCGGTTTACAAGACATTTCTACAATGGTAAAACAAGACCAGCAAAGCCGCCCGATGCGCCGACAATCCCGATAGGAGCTGCACATATCTCGTTCTCAGGGCAACACCGGATAAGTCAAGCTACGAGTAAAACCAAACTTCGAGTTTCCCCGAGGTGGCCCCGCAGGCTGCTCAGTTTGGACCAACACTTAGACAAGCACTGGCCCGGGGGGGGGGCTATAATAAAGATGACCCTTGGGTTAATTACTCCCAAGGGAAAGGTAGGTGGTGGTGAGGCAAATGGTAAAACCAAGGTTGGGCCTTGCTGGAGGAGTTTTATTCAATGTTTATTAAGCTAAGCATGGCAAGAACAAGTTCATAGGATGCATGGATCACTAGCAAACAATCATGGAAACATTGAACTTAATGTTAACAGGCTGACAACAACATTTTTTTAGCAAGTTTGGAGCAAGATAACAACATGTTCCAGCAGGCTATAAATGCAACCAAGGGCATGAATGGATAGAGCATGACATGTATAACAAAACATCCTTAGTGAAGATCTCCTGAATATTGCATGGAATAACTAGTAGAAGCATGTTTACATAGCAACAAAATATAACAGAATCAGCCTAGCAAAACAGTAACAGCAAGTACCCTCCTTAACAAGCTTGATGCACTCAGCACACAAATCACAAAAATACATGGGTTGCACCTCTGGAAAGATGGCATGGCATAGATCAAAACACATGTAGACATCAACCTCGTAGGATGCACACATCAAACATGCCAAAAGAGCATGTTATAACAGTTTCAGCAGATTAACATCAATATGCATTCTTCGAACAACATTTTGGGCATCAAGATGAGCTCAAATGAAAATGATGCAATGAGATAAAATGAAGTACTCGTTGAGACGAACAATTTGACATATTACACGCACGAAACGGAGCAGTATGCAGCAAGTTATGATGCGATGAACATGGCATAATAATGTTGAAAAACTGGGACTTAGAAGAAATATACCCTCCGGATCTGGATCTAGGGTTCCTCAGCACGCATCCCGAGGATCACTAGAAAGTCGCCGGAGGAGCTTCCCGCGGCAGCCGGGGATGAGGGAGAGGGCGCCGGAGATGGGGGAAGACCGGAGGCGGGGCGCGGGGTCGGATCCGGGGGCGCCATGCCCGGATCTGACCGGAGCAGGGGCGACGGCGGCCATGCGGCTCGGCGGCACGCAGCCATGGCGCCTCGGCGGCAGCGGGGTAGGCACGGGAGCGGCGTCCGGGAGGCGAGGGCGCGGGGCGCGGCACTCGGTGGAGGCGAGG
>NC_041389.1:83867720-83874188 GCF_002162155.2 Triticum dicoccoides
GCGGGCCGGCGGCGAAGTGGGCGCGGGGCGCCACGTGGCGGCCTCCGGTTGGCTGCGGGAGCGGGCGGACATGTCCGGGCGGCGGGTGGACGTGTTCGTCGGCGGGAGGAGGAAGAAGGCTAGGGTTTGGACAAAAATTTCGGGAAGAGAGGCCTATTTATAGGTAGAGGGAGCTAAGAGAGTCCAAATGAGGAGCGGTTTTCGGCCACGCGATCGTGATCGAACGACCGAGAGCATGGAGGGGAGTTTGCTCGGCTTTGGGCCACTTTGGAAGGGGTGTCGGGCTGCACACAAAAGAGGCTTTTACGGTTACCCGGTTAACCGTTGGAGTATCAAACGACCTCCAAATGGCACAAAACTTGACAGGCGGTCTACGGGTGCTATACCAAGGCCGCTTGGCAAACCTCGGGCCATTTCGAGAAAGTTTAACACCCGCACAAGAGAAGAGGCAAAAAGGGGACGCCGGAGGACATAGGAGTGCTGGATTGCAAAACGGACAACGGGGAAAAGGACCGGATGCTTGAGATGAACACGTATGCAAAATGAAATGCATATGATGACATGATATGAAATGCATATGATGACATGGCAAAGTGCAACACGCAATCAAATTACATGGCAACGGCGGCGAATAACTGGCGGACACCTGGCGCATCGAATCTGGGGCGTTACAACACTCCTCCACTAACAAGAGATCTCGTCCCGAGATCTTAGGACCGAGACGGAAGGGAAAAGGGATGAGGTGAAACAAGAACTCAAGAGAAGGAGAAAAGAATGGAGAGCACTCGAGAAGAAGAGAGGAACGACGAGGATGACGAATCGAAAGCTCACTGAATCAGATAGGCTAAGAAAACACTCCGGTTAGAACGAGATAAGAAGCGAATAAGACTGAATGGATTTAGACAGCACTCCAGCTGAAAATGGAATGATTAGAACATGAACTTGAGAGGACGGAATGACACTTGATGAAGACATGACACAAAATCTCCGGAAAGAATTGAAAGAGTTGACTGAAAAGAACGGAGAAGAAAATGACAACTTGTACCACGAATGAAATGAAAAGCAACCTTAGAAGAGAGGATTGAGCGGAGTTGTTGAGAAAATCAACAACAAAAGAATAAGCTTGTTGTGGACTTATAGATAACATCTCAAAATTATGAGGTGATCTCCGACCACAAGTAGAAAAGATTGAATAGCTGAGAGGAACGAAGAAATGCAAAACTCCACTTCAAAAGAATACAGAGAATTAATTGCACCTCGAGAAGCAAGAAGAAGGATACTTGAGCTCCTTCGATTAGAATCTTGATGAACTCTTGAAAGAATGAATTAAATCATGAAGAACCATCGTTAGAATTCGGAAATGAATGATGAAAGAGATTGAATCACCGGGAAGAATTAGGAGAACAAATGTGCTAGAGGGGATTTAGATGCAAAAGAACAAAGAGATCATGAGCTGATTAAAGAACACTTGAACAAAGCACCGGAAGAATATTGAGACGAACGAAGGGGCACGGATATGGAATAATTGGAGAACGAATTCGAAAACTTAGAACGAAGAAATCTTCTGAAAAGATGGCCTCCGGATGATCAAGAGAGAAAGCAACTCCTGAAATACTCCGGATGGATGAAAAGAATTTGCATGACTTGAAACAATTTGATAGGATAACATCGAGCTAGCACCGCGAATCTCTGGGGAACGGACAAGATTTAGAGGAAAAACTCTTCTTCGATCTTCCAATAACGACGAGAAACACCACCAAAATTACTGATATACTCCGGGAGAATGAAAAACCAAAAGGTTGAGCCAACAATGAAAAGAATTTGAAAGCGATCTTGGAGAAGGCATGTGACTGATGGAATTCATACTGACGTCACCCTTGAAAAGAATTGAGAATAACTCCGGGGAATTAGAAGAGTCAGGTAAGATCCTGGGAAAAGACCTGTGGGTTAGGGCCCACTGAAGAGATAACACCGTTGGAAAAGGATGTTGAACAGATAGATGATGTACCGGAACAATTTAAAATATCTGAATGAGGTGACAACCACGAATTAATTGGAACACGGACGAATCTCCCGAGATGTCTTGAACACTCCGGAAGGATAAACTGGCGAGAGGCGAACGAGCAAAGGGAAATATTTGAGCTGAGGGAAAGAATATAATCACTACCGAAAAATGGAATTGAATCCACCGGAGAAGAAAAAAGATGAAGAATGACGAACGAGACGAGAATTCACCGATTGAAATAATTGAGGGAAGACTAAAGAGACTCCGCATGAATGAAATTGATGGTCAAAAGAGACTCAGGCTCCGGGAAGATGAGGGTGGGAGGGCGGGAAAACAAAGGCAACTAGAAGGGGAGAAACCGATGAACAACTTGAAGAGAAAACACCTGTTGAAATCATTGAGGAAAGAAATCAAAGACTTCGCACGAGTAGGAAGGATACTCAATTACGGACTCCGGTTCCGAGAAGAAAAAGGGGTGGGCAGGTGGGAAAGAACACAACTGAGGATTGAACTCAAAGATGAAGAGGCTCGAGTCAACTTGACGAGAAATGCACCGGATCAAAAGAGGATGGACAACTCACGAAACTAACCGCGTGATCCTAAAGAAAAAATTTGAACGGGAAGAGGAGTAATTCAAAACACCTACGTCAAGATTCCTCACCAGAGCGACGAAGGGACTGAGGAGTAAAAGAATTCCTACTCTCCGACATAACTAGACTCCGAAAATAGTTTTTTTTCTAGACTCAACAACGGCCAAACTACACGATCAATCAAGGGGGCTCCTAAGGTCGGTCGAGGCTCTGATACCAACTTGTCACGCCCAATATGTGACCCTATCCAAAAGGAACTCGAAGGTCCCACCAAGGATAGACCCGCATATTGGAATGCTTTTGCAAGGTGGATATCATTACATCAACATTACATAATAGTGGGGATACATCCAATACATACAATGTCACATGAATACAACAATACAACATACAAGAACAACATCCGACTACAGATGAATCATAAACAGAAACTCAAACAACATCCACCCTGCTAGCCCAGGCTGCCGACCTGGAACCTATCCCCTGATCGAAGAAGCAGAAGAAGAAACTCAATGCAAGCAAGCATCGCTCTCGCGTCATGATCATCGCATAAACCAGTACCTTCAACTGTTGTTGTAGTAATATGTGAGCCACGAGGACTCAGCAATCCCATTACCATGGGTATCAAGACTAGCAAAGCTTAATGGGAAAGGAAGGGGTAAAGTGGTGAGGTTGCAGCAGCGACTAAGCATGATATGATGGCTAACATACGCAAATAGGAGCGAGAAGAGAGCAAGCGGAACGGTCATGAAGCTAGCAATGATCAAGAGGTGATCCTGAACACCTACTTACGTCAAACATAACCCAGAAACAGTGTTCACTTCCCGGACTCCGCCGAGAAGAGACCATCACAGCTACACACGCGGTTGATGCGTTTTAATTCGGATCTGGTGTCAAGTTATCTACAATCGGACATTAACAAATTCCCATCTGCCACATAACCGCGGGCACGGCTCTCGAAAGTTTATACCCTGCAGGGGTGTCCCAACTTAGCCCATGATAAGCTCTCGCGATCAACGAAGGATATTCCTTCTCCCAGGAAGACCCGATCAGTCTCGGAATCCCGGTTTACAAGACATTTCAACAATGGTAAAACAAGACCAGCAAAGCCGCCCGATGCACCGACAATCCCGATAGGAGCTGCACATATCTCGTTGTCAGGGCAACACCGAATAAGTCAAGCTACGAGTAAAACCAGACTTCGAGTTTCCCCGAGGTGGCCCCGTAGGCTGCTCAGTTCGGACCAACACTTAGACAAGCACTGGCCCGGGGGGGGGGGCTATAATAAAGATGAACCTTGGGTTAATTACTTCCAAGGGAAAGGTAGGTGGTGGTGAGGCAAATGGTAAAACCAAGGTTGGGCCTTGCTGGAGGAGTTTTATTCAAAGCGAACTGTCAGGGGGGGTCCCATAAATCACCCGACCGCGTTAGGAACGCAAAATCCGGGAAAATAACACCGGTATGACGGAAACTAGGGCGGCAAGAGTGGAACAAAACACCAGGCATAAGGCCGAGCCTTCCACCCTTTACCAAGTATATAGATGCATTGATAATATAAGAGATATTTTGATATCCCAACATAACCCTGTCCACCATGGAGCAAACTTCAACTTCACCTGCAACTAGCAATGCTATAAGAGGGGCTGAGCAAAGCGATAACATAGCCAATCAATGGTTTGCTAGGAATGGTGTCAAAGGTTAGAGGTTCATGGCAGTTTGGGAGGCTTGATGAGCAAAAGATAGGTAACGCAGCATAGCGATAGAACGAAGAAACTAGCATAGCAATGATAGTAGTGAGATCCAGGGTAGCGGTCGTCTTGCCTGAAATCCCGCTAGGAAGAAGAACGAGTCCATGAAGAAGATGAAGCCACGAAGACAAACCAAGCGGAGACGAACGAATCCTCACGATCGCAACGAAACAGGAACTATCGAGAAGAAGCACACAACATGGTAAACACACCACACATAGACAAGACATGATGCACAAACAAGCATGATGCATGAGAAAGCTAGATGAGGCTACTCATGGCAAGAGATGATGCAAACAAGAACAACACATCAATGCAAGTTTAAATGAGGCCGGGAACAACATATAACAATTCCGGTAAGTCCTCATATGCATATTTCAAAATTGGTCCAGATCTGAATAAAACTTATGTTCAAGTTGTTAAACAGCAAGTTAAAGAGCACCAAGATGATCTACACGAAATTCTAGTCAAGTTACATATAAGGTTCATTTAATTCGGAGCTACGGCCTAGAAGATATGAGCAAATCAAGTTAAACATGGCATTGATGCAAAATGCATACAAACATCAAGCAAACACCTCAAAACATGGATGCAACATGATAATATGGAAATACATGCAAAAACAAGCAAGTTTCATATAGAGCACACTCAAAACGGAGCAACGGTGCAACACATACACTCTATACAAGTCATAACAACAATCTGTCCAAAACAGCAAGTAGACATATTACAAGCATCAAAACAATAAGCTACAGCACCCCAAAATAATAACAAAAGGCATGGGCATGAAGTACAGGTAAAGCATAACAAAACATGAACACTGAGCTATCTCCAGAAATCACTAGAACATGCTCAAACACACATGGTAAGATTGCAAATAATAACAGTTTCAGACTTTGCAGAAATAACATCAGGTTGCAAAGTTTAGAGCTATCAAATAACATGTTACAGGAACATATCATGGAAAACAAAGGCACGACATGATACTACTAAATGCATAGAACAACAGTCCCTTACTGAACATGAGCCAAAAAGGATCAGAAGATAAGATGGCACCCATGTAAACATGGCAAGTTATATTACAGATTCATACATGGCAGAAACAACAATAAGTAGGCATGTTGGTGAGCTTGAACCACTCACCACAGAGCAATAAATGGCATGGCAAGGCAATCAACAGTAAGAATACATGTTTATTAAGCTAAGCATGGCAAGAACAAGTTCATAGGATGCATGGATCACTAGCAAACAATCATGGAAACATTGAACTTAATGTTAACAGGCTGACAACAACATTTTTTTAGCAAGTTTGGAGCAAGATAACAACATGTTCCAGCAGGCTATAAATGCAACCAAGGGCATGAATGGATAGAGCATGACATGTATAACAAAACATCCTTAGTGAAGATCTCCTGAATATTGCATGGAATAACTAGTAGAAGCATGTTTACATAGCAACAAAATATAACAGAATCAGCCTAGCAAAACAGTAACAGCAAGTACCCTCCTTAACAAGCTTGATGCACTCAGCACACAAATCACAAAAATACATGGGTTGCACCTCTGGAAAGATGGCATGGCATAGATCAAAACACATGTAGACATCAACCTCGTAGGATGCACACATCAAACATGCCAAAAGAGCATGTTATAATAGTTTCAGCAGATTAACATCAATATGCATTCTTCCAACAACATTTCGGGCATCAAGATGAGCAAATGAAAATGGTGCAATGAAATAAAATGAAGTACTCGTTGAGACAAACAATTTGACATATTACACGCACGAAACGGAGCAGTATGCAGCAAGTTATGATGCGATGAACATGGCATGATAATGTTGAAAAACTGGGACTTAGTAGAAATATACCCTCCGGATCTGGATCTAGGGTTCGTCAGCACGCATCCCGAGGATCACCGAAAAGTCACCGGAGGAGCTTCCCGCGGCAGCCGGGGATGAGGGAGAGGGCGCCGGAGATGGGGGAAGACCGGAGGCGGGGCGCGGGGTCGGATCCGGGGGCGCCATGCCCGGATCTGACCGGAGCAGGGGCGACGGCGGCCATGCGGCTCGGCGGCGCGCAGCCATGGCGCCTCGGCGGCAGCGGGGCAGGCACGGGAGCGGCGG
>NC_041389.1:83874631-83922852 GCF_002162155.2 Triticum dicoccoides
CGCGGGGCACCACGTGGCGGCCTCCGGTTGGCTGCGGGCGCGGGCGGACATGTCCGGGCGGCGGGTGGACGTGTCCGTCGGCGGGAGGAGGAAGAAGGCTAGGGTTTGGACGAAAATTTCGGGAAGAGAGGCCTATTTATAGGTAGAGGGAGCTAGGAGAGTCCAAATGAGGAGCGGTTTTCGGCCACGCGATCGTGATCGAACGACCGAGAGCATGGAGGGGAGTTTGCTGGGCTTTGGGCCACTTTGGAAGGGGTGTTGGGCTGCACACAAAAGAGGCTTTTACGGTTACCCGGTTAACCGTTGGAGTATCAAACGACCTCCAAATGGCACGAAACTTGACAGGCGGTCTACGGGTGCTATACCAAGGCCGCTTGGCAAACCTCGGGCCATTCCGAGAAAGTTTAACACCCGCACAAGAGAAGAGGCAAAAAGGGGACGCCGGAGGACATAGGAGTGCTGGATTGCAAAACGGACAACGGGGAAAAGGACCGGATGCATGAGATGAACACGTATGCAAAATCAAATGCATATGATGACATGATATGAAATGCATATGATGACATGGCAAAGTGCAACACGCAATCAAATGACATGGCAACGGCGGCGAATAACTGGCGAACACCTGGTGCATCGAATCTGGGGCGTTACATGAAATTCCAGCCCATAATAAAACATGAACCCCCTCACGAAGGGGTCCGTCGGGAAGCCTAACCCCCGAAGGAAGTGAGACATGAACACCACGCTCTCACCAGGCTCGGGAGTGGGAATAACCTGCCCTTGGGCAGGCAGCCTATGCGAAATTTCGCCGGTTAGATACCGGGCGTCTCTCAGCTTTAGCACGTCTTCTTCCGTGACGGAGGAAGGCATCCACCGGCCTTGTAGGTCAGAGCCGGACATCCTCGAAGGTCCGAAGCGCCTAAATCTTGAGCTTTGGGTGTTGGAACTCGAGGTGAGGGGCGGATTCGATTGAGATTGAAAGAAAGGAGCGGGCCTTGGTCTCGTTATAAAGAGGTTGAATACCAAGAGCCCTCCCCGTGACTGTTCGGGACTCGCCTTCGATAGAGGAGGCGCGCCAACGGGCACGACTGGGTTACCCACACCCGTATTAATGAGAATCCTGGAATAAGGGGACACGATCTCTGCTTTGACAAGACGTCCCAAAGAAACCGCCTCGCTAAACACGCTGAGGTGGGACAGTAAAAACGATTCCAATAAAGGCTTGGCCGTGGTGTGACGTCACGCCACAGAATACATCAGCATATTGAATTTGTGTAAAGATTATTCTCTCTATGGTGGTATGTGGAACTTGTTTTGTAGAGCCGGACACTATCCTTGTGTTCAAAATCTTCTATGAAGTATTCGGAGGAGGAACCCGCCTTGCAATGCCGAAGAAAATATGCGCGCCGGACTCGTCGTCATTGAAGCCTGGTTCAGGGGCTACTGAGGGAGTCCTGGATTAGGGGGTGTCCGGATAGCCGAACTATCACCGTTGGCCGGACTCCTGGACTATGAAGATACAAGATTGAAGACTTCGTCCCGTGTCCGGATGGGACTTTCCTTGGCGTGGAAGGCAAGCTTGGCGATACAGATATGTAGATCTCCTACCATTGTAACCGACTCTGTGTAACCCTAACCCTCTCCGGTGTCCATATAAACCAGAGGGTTTTAGTCCGTAGGACGAACAACAATCATACCATAGGCTAGCTTCTAGGGCTTAGCCTCCTTGATCTCGTGGTAGATCTACTCTTGTACTACCCATATCATCAATATCAATCAAGTAGGAGTAGGGTTTTACCTCCATCGAGAGGGCCCGAACCTGGGTAAAAACATCGTGTCCCTTGTCTCCTGTTACCATCCGCCTAGACGCACAGTTCGGGACACCCTACCCGAGATCCGCCGGTTTTGACACCGACAAAGACAAAGGACACAGAGAGTTTACCTAGGTTTGGCCCTGTCACATCCCTAGTTCTGGTATGACCTAGACTAGCTAGTCATTTGTGCATCATGTTTATATCCCATTTAAATTTGAAATGAGGATTGGTGGAACCCTCAGAATCATTTTTTGAAAATGACCCAAATAAAAATTTCTCCAAAAGGGTCCAAGAAAATGCTCATGTTGCTCTCTGAAAATATTGGACAGAGATAAAAATCAAACCAATATTTTTAAGAGCTCATAGGTATTTATTTTGGGCATTTGGAATTAAGGCATAAATATTTGCTTTGGATATATATTGTTATATATATAAAATATTGTCCAAAAATTATGCCATTTATAAGGAGCTCTGGATTAATATAACTAGCTTCCATAAAAAATGGCATAAGTAAATAAATTGATTTAGTATTATTACTAAATCAGAACAAATGTCAGAAAAATAGAAAAGAAAAACAAAACAGGGAAAAAATCTTACCTGGCGCCTCTAGCCCAGCAGGCCAGCCCAGCCCACCACCGCCGTCGTCCTCCTGGCGCCAGTCGGCCAGGCGCGTGCCCGACGCGCGCGCACGCCGCCGCGCCACGCCACCAGCCTCCCTGCCTGCCTGCCATCTCCCCTCCTCGTCTGGATGCCCCGGGAGACGCCACGCCCCCCCGTACCCTCTCACTCTCTCTCGTTCCTTCCCCCCTCCTCTGCTCTCTCTCTCGCGCGCAGCCGAGCTGAGCTCATCGCCGCCGTCCACCGTAGCCGTAGCCACCGCCTCCCCCTCGCCTCCCCGACACGCTCCCCAGCTCCGCCGCGACCCCCTCTACCTCCTCGTCGAGCCACGCAAGACGGAGCACCCCGTGGAGCCGTCGCCGTTGCCATCTTCGCCTCCGGCCGCCGTGGATCCTCGCCGTCGATTCGGGAGCTACCGGGCATCCCCGAGCTTGCCCTCGCGCTCGCTGGTCTCGCTGTGAGCCCCTGCACCGAACCTCCCCCTCCCCGATGCCGATTTCTTCCTCCAACCGCGGGCTCCGTCGAGCCCGAGAGCTCATCGCTGCCGGCCACGAGGTCGCCGCGGCTAGGGCCCCCACACATCGCGTCCAAGCACGATGTCGTCCTCGGCGCGTTCCCAGGAACACAGAGCACCTACCCACTCTTCCTCCCGTGCACCATAGCGCTCCGTCCCTCTTCACCGAACTCCGGCCGCCGCCCCGAGCTTTGCTCCGGCGAGCCCCGGCGCCCCCGCAGCCCCCCACCAGCTCCCCTGGTTGCGGACGACGACGGGCTACGCCCCGGTGGTCTTCGCGCGACCAAACGCCGCTTGTAGCGCAAGTCCGGCGAGTCGCCGCCGCGCTATTGGTCGCCGCCGGCCAGAACTCCGGCGGGCTGACGTGGCTTTGTTAATTAGGCACTAATCCCCACCTACTGACGCTGACCAGTGGGCCCCAGGGCTTAGTCAAAGCTAATCAGCCCAGGTTTGACTCGGGGTTAACCCCAGTGTCACTGACGTGTGGACCCCACACATCAGGTTTGACCCCAGTCAGCCACAGTTGACTGCTGACGTTGTGCTGACGTCATGCTGGCGCAATAATATGATTTCTGGATTTAAATTAAATCAGGAAATTCCAGAAATTGTTTTAAACTTCAAAAATTCATATCAATTCAACCGTAGCTCAGATTAAAATAATTTATATATGAAAAATTATCAGAAAAATGCAATCTTTCCATCTGTACTAGTTTCATGCATGACAAACCAACTTATAATTGCTGTATAGGTGAAAACACATTATGGCATATATAAGAGCTTACTTTGGAGATGCATTTGAGCTTATGGTTCAAATGGACTTCAAACCAAATGATTACTAGTTGCATTAGCTCAAACAGCATCACATCTACATGCCATGTTCATGCATCATATTGTTGCATATGATTGTGTATTGATTGCCGGCACCGTTCCTTCTCGATAGGTCCTGCTCCGGAGCCGTTCCAGAGTACCTGTCTGTGAAGCAGTGCCTCCTCTGTTGATTTACCAGGCAAGCAAACCCCCTTGTTCATTCCGATACAATCCTACTCTCTCGCTCCTGCTCTCAGTTATTGCATTAGGACAACAACGATTCATCAGCTACTTTGTGCTGCGGTAGTTGAACCCATTCCTCTGCATGACCTGTCATTGCCATAGTAAATAGTTGAAACCCACTAGCATGTGTAGGAGTTGATTGAAGCCATTGTTGTGTTCCTACCATGCTATGCCTGCTATTGCTTAGAGTTGTGTCAGGTCTGGTTCATTGGGAATGAATTGGAGTGTTACGATATGTTCTGATGCTGAGAGTGAAGTGTGTGAACACGATTTGGTAAAGGTAGCGGTGAGAGGCCATGTAGGAGTACATGGTGGGTTGTCTCACTAGAACCGTCCCTAAGCACTGAGTTCTATGTATGTTGTCCAATGACTCGATACTACCACACATTGGGTTCCGGTAACTCGACCCCTCTCGACTTATTAACCAACTTGATCTCTGTCCAGGAGTCGCAACTAGTTTCTGGTGTTTGTAGGTAGTGTTAGTAGTCTACCAAGTGGCACCCGGCCAGGTGGGCTTGGGACAGACTAGGCACAAGTGGCACGGTGTACCAAGCGTAGATCCATCCGGCGAGGTGGGCTTGGGAACCCTGCACACATCGTTTGGGGCCGTGAGTGAAACCCCGGCCAGATCTCCTTGCGGATGGAACCCGAATAGGCGATAAACCTGGATTAGAGTCTTGTGTGGTTAGTCAGGTCGTGGCCGACACCCTCGCCAGGCTTCCGCTTGAAGGTTGCCGAGATACATGACGTGTACATGGCGGTAAGTGGCGAGAGCGTGTGTGAAGAAGTACACCCCTGCAGGGTTAACATGATCTATTCGAATAGCCGGGTCCGCGGTTATGGACTTCTTGGATGCTTACATGGCACATAGACAACTTGAAGTGGATGCTCTAAAATGCTCAAGACAAGTGTGAGTGCTATGGATGGCCTTCTCGTAGGGAGACAGGGATGAATCCATAGTAGTGTATTGTGTGGTGATTAGTGGACTCGTGTGCGCCATATCACCTCAAGAGTTTCTGGTAGTTGTAGAACAGGATAGCCACAGAGTCAAAGCTGGCTTGCTGCAACTAAACCCCACATTACCCTCTTGATACAAATGCATGTATGATAGGATCTGATGTAAGTCTTGCTGAGTACCTTTGTACTCATGTTGCTTTATTTATGTTTTTGCAGCGGAGACTTCGGTCTTACTAGTGTCTTGTGGACTTCGACGAGTAGCTTGTACCTCAGCTACGATCTTGATCGGACGTTGTAGATAGTCAGGCTTTCAGCCTTTTTCATTTTTTAGATGTCTGTACTCAGACATGTAATGCTTCCGTTTGTTGCTTGATTGCTCTGAATGTTGGGTCATGTGACCCCTGTTTGTAATAAATGCTATGATGGCTCTTCTGAGCCCTTATCTATATGAGTTGTTGGGTTATGCTGTGATGCCATGTTGTACAACACATACTTGCATGTTATGCGTACATGTAATGTGTATTGCTATGTGTGGGATCTGACTATCTAGTTGTTTATCCTTAGTAGTCTCTCTTACCGGGAAATGTCTCCTAGTGCTTCCATTGAGCCCTGGTAGCTTGCTACTTCTCCGGAACACTTAGGCTGGCCGGCATGTGTCCTTCTTCATTCCTGTGTCTGTCCCTTCGGGGAAATGTCACGCGATGAATACCGGAGTCCTGTTAGCCCGCTACAGCCCGGTTCACCGGAGTCCTGTTAGCCCAGTGCTACAGCCTGGATTCACTCGCTGATGACCGACACGTTTGATGCTGGGTCATGGATGCCTGTCCCTATAAGTTAGTGCCACTTTGGGTTTACGACTAGCCATGTCAGCCCGGGCTCCTTATCATATGGATGCTAGCGACACTGTCATATCCGTGTGCCAAAAGGCGCAAACGGTCCCGGGCAAAGGTAAGGCGACACCCGTGGGAATACCGTGCGTGAGGCCGCAAAGTGATATGAGGTGCTACATGCTAGATCGATGTGGCATTGAGTCGGGGTCCTGACAGACGTGGTATCAGAGCCTGACTGCCTGTAGGATTACCAAGCCAAACTGGTCGAAGTTGAGTCTAGAAAATCTTTAGTTATGTAAGGGAATTGATTGTGGGTTGGAACGTAAGGCTCTTTTACTCCTTTACCTCATGGCCTTCTGATCTGAGTCATCCTATCTTTCCTATAGGGTTAAGGAACTAGGCTTTCTCTTCCGTCTATCAGGATCACGTGCTACTACCCCGTAGTCCCATAGGATTGGTTGATCAGAGTCATACCCCAGTTTTGAGTATTTCCGGTGTAGTCTGTTTAGCACTATCTCAGAACCTTGAGTAATGCTGATGAGTATGTTACCACCCCATTTTAGCAGGATGTCTCATTCTGAGCATTTTACTGCCGTTATGCTGCCGGAATTTCCCTAGGAGTTCGAGAGATACTAATTCCTTGTCCTACATTCTACAGTCCATAGTTGATGCTGATTCCGTCTCTGGTTTCGTTTTACCAGGATGTCATCATGTTCTATTGTTCGTAGCCAGAACCACGGAGATGGTACGGATGAGGATCCTCCCGACCAGCCTTCGTTGGCAGAGTTCATGTTAGAAATGGAGAGGAGCAAGCGTGAGTCTAACCGCTTGTTGGCACGTATCGAGGAGAACACCGCACATCAGTTCAAAGGATCTGTGACCATTCATGACTTTATCCGCTTGCACCCACCCACCTTTCATCATTCCATCGAGCCACTCGATGCAGATGACTGGCTCCGTAGCATCACCCATAAGCTGCATTCCGCGAACGTAGCTAAAGATGACAAGGTCACTTATGCCACATATCACCTGGAAGGTCCTGCTAGTCTTTGGTGGCAGAACTATGAGGCTATGCTTCCAGCTGACCAGACTCCCACCTGGAGGGATTTCGTTGAGGCTTTTCGCGAGCATCACATTCCTGAAGCCCTCATCGATCGCAAGAGAGAAGAGTTTTGTAGTTTCACCCAGGGTAAGATGGCTGTTGATGCCTATAGTAGAGAGTTTGAGAACCTCGCCCGTTATGCCACAGAAGAGGTGTCCACGGACGCCAAGAGGCAGGCTAAGTTCCGGAAGGGTCTCAACCCCAAGTTGCGTCGTGATCTCCACCTGCATCATTGTGATACATTCCAAGCCCTTGTGAACAAGGCCATTAATGCAGAGACAGCTCAACTCACTTACGAGGAGTCTCGTAAGCACACTCGTGATTTGGGATCTTCCTCCGGTTCTAGCTCTCAGAAGCGCCGGATTTGGGTTCCGAACTCCGCTCTTCCTTCCGAATATGTACTGAGGCCATCTTATGTGGCACCTCATCCATTTCAGCAGTATGCTCCACCCAGATCTATTGGTGGGCCGCCTTCCAATGCAGGTCCACATCCTACCTCCAAGATTTGTTACAAGTGCGGAGAGACAGGCCACATTGCCCGTATTTGCACTTAGACCAGAGTTGCTCCACCCCAGCCCGAGAAGTCTATTGGCCATGGTAAGCCATCACGCAAGATGATCAGTGCCAAGTCAGCTCCCACTGAACATGGACGTGTGCATCACGTCTCAGCTAAAGCCGCTCATGATGATCCAGATGTCGTTCTTGGTACACTCCTTGTCAACTGTCATCCGGCATCGGTTTTGTTCGATACTGGAGCGTCTCATTCCTTCATTTCTGAAAGCTATGCCCGCTTGCTCGACATGTCATTTTGTGATATGCCCTCCCCACTACTTATTCAAACTCCTGGATCCAAATGGCAAACTTCTAGGATAAGTTATGGCAATGAAATCCTTGTTGACAGACTTGTATTCCTTGCTTCCTTGATATCTCTCAAGTGTTCGGATATTAACATCATCTTGGGTATGGACTGGATGACAGCTCATCATGCCAAGATTGATTGTTTCACCAGGTCTGTTCAGCTCACACACCCATCTGGCAAGATAGTCACTGTCTGCACTAGAGTTGCAAAGCGTCAGCTCTATTCCCTTAATGCCAGCCCTCTTCCAGACCTTGAAGATATCCCGGTAGTCCGTGACTTTCCGGATGTCTTTCCAGAGGAACTGCCAGGTGTTCCGCCTGACAGAGATGTAGAGTTCGTCATAGATCTTATCCCAGGAACTGCTCCAATCTCTAGGAGACCCTACAAGATGGCACCCTTAGAACTAGCCGAGCTTAAGAAACAACTTGATGAGTCCTTGCAAAAGGGTTTCATCCGTCCCAGTTCTTCTCCTTGGGCTTGCCCCGTCCTCTTCGTCAAGAAGAAGGATGGTACGGACCGGATGGTTGTAGATTATCGTCCCGTTAATTTGGTCACGATAAAGAACAAATATCCGCTCCCCAGGATCAACGATCTGTATGATTAGCTCGCTGGATCCTCAGTCTTCTCCAAGATGGATTTGAGGTTAGGATACCACCAAATTAAGATCAGAAACGGGGACATTCCCCAGACAGCTTTTGTCACTCGTTATGGCCAGTACGAGTACACCGTCATGTCCTTTGGCCTAACCAACGCCCCAGCCACATTCTCCCGCTTGATGAACTCGATCTTCATGGAGTACTTAGATAAGTTCGTCGTGGTTTACCTCGATGATATTCTTATTTACTCGAAGAACGAAGAAGAGCATGCCGAACATCTTAGACTTGTGTTAGAAAAACTCAGAGAGCACCGCCTTTATGCCAAGTTCTCCAAGTGTGAATTTTGGTTGCCAGAAGTGACCTACCTAGGCCACGTAATCTCTGGTAAGGGCATTGCTGTCAATCCCGAGAGAGTTCAGGCTGTTCTCGACTGGACTCCACCTGAAACCGTTAAACAAGTTAGGAGCTTCCTTGGTCTAGCCAGCTATTGTCGCCGCTTTGTTGAAAATTTCTCCAAAGTAGCCAAACCCCTCACGGAACTTCTCAAGAAAGATAAAAAGTTTGAGTGGTCCCCGCAGTGTGAGTACAGTTTTCAGGAACTGAAAAGACGCCTGACTTCTGCTCCCATACTTGTGCCACCGGATTTCACTAAAGACTTTATTATCTACTGCGACGCCTCACGACAGGGACTAGGTTGCATTCTTATGCAGGATCGTCACGTGATTGCCTATGCATCTCGATAGTTGCATCCACATGAGGAGAATTATCCTACACATGATCTAGAGCTTGCAGCCGTAGTCTATGCACTCAAGACCTGGCGACATTACCTTCTTGGTAAACGTTGCGAGATCTACACCGATCACCAGAGTCTCAAGTATATCTTCACCCAACCGGATCTGAACCTTAGGCAAAGACGTTGGTTGGAGTTGATCACAGATTATGATCTAGGGATTACCTACACCCCAGGCAAAGCCAATGTCATGGCTGATGCTCTAAGCCATAAATCCTATTGCAACAATCTCATGTTGCAGCAAGGCCAACCACTTCTCCATGAGGAATTCTGTAAGCTTAATCTTCACATAGCTCCTCGCGGATTTCTTTCCACCTTGGTGGCGAAACCTACCCTTGTGGATCTTATCATAGAAGCCCAGAAGCATGATACGGGGATTACCCGGATCAAGAGAAACATTGCCAAGGGTATTGCTGGTAGTTTCTCTATAGATGATCGAGGTGTTGTTTTCTTTGGGAACCGCCTGGTGGTCCCCAAGAAGCAACATCTTCGACAATTGATTCTCAAGGAGGCGCATGAATCTCCTCTCACGATTCATCCCGGTAGCACTAAGATGTATCATGACCTACGCCAGAGGTTCTGGTGGACTAGGATGAAGAGAGAAATCGCTCAGTTTATTGCTAACTGTGACGTTTGTCGTCGCGTTAAGGCAGAGCATCAAAGGCCTGCTGGCACTCTTCAGCCTTTAGCTATTCCTGAGTGGAAATGGGGTAAAGTTGGTATGGACTTCATCACCGGCTTTCCCAGGACCAAGAAAGGGAATAACGCTATCTTCGTAGTCGTTGATCGTCTTTCCAAAGTGGCTCACTTCCTTCCTGTTCGAGAGAGTATCACTGCTAGTCAGCTTGCTGACTTATACATTTCTCGAATAGTATCACTCCATGGTGTTCCACTAGAGATCAATTCAGACCGCGGCAGTCTTTTCACTTCTCATTTCTGGGAGAGTTTCCAAACTGCCATGGGAACCCATCTTTCCTTCAGTACCACTTTCCACCCTCAATCGAGTGGTCAGGTGGAACGGGTCAATCAAATTCTCGAAGACATGCTTAGAGCTTGCATTATCTCATTCGGTATGGATTGGGAGAAATGTCTTCCTTTTGCCGAGTTTGCTTACAACAATACCTATCAATCCAGCCTCAAGAAAGCTCCTTTTGAGGTTCTCTATGGACAAAGATGTCGAACACCTTTGAACTGGTCAGAAACCGGTGAAAGACAATTCTTTGGACCGGACATGATCCAGGAGCCAGAAGAGCAAGTTCGCATCATTCGTGAGAATTTGAAAACAGCCCAGTCTCGTCAAAAGAGCCAGTATGACCGTCGTCATAAGGAAGTGGCTTATGAAGTTGGCGACAAGGCTTACCTCCGGGTTACTCCTTTGAAGGGCACCCATCGTTTCGGTATCAAGGGCAAGTTGGCTCCTTGTTACATTGGTCCTTTTCGCATTCTCGCTAAACGAGGAGAGGTTGCCTACCAATTGGAACTACCCCCACATCTTTCTCGAGTTCATGATGTCTTCCACGTCTCTCAACTCAGGCGTTGCTTCTCGGATCCCAGCCGCGGAGTGGACCACGAAACGCTTGATCTCCAAGATAACCTCACATACCGAGAGTACCCGGTTCGCATTCTTGATCAAGCAGAGCGTGTCACTCGACGTCAGAACATCAAGTTTCTCAAGGTTCAGTGGTCTCATCATTCTGAGAGAGAAGCTACTTGGGAGCGAGAAGATCGTCTTCGACTGGAGTATCCCGCTTTCTTTCCGTCAACCCCTGAATCTCGGGACGAGATTTTTTCAAGTGGGGGCGAGTTGTCACATCCCTAGTTCTGGTATGACCTAGACTAGCTAGTCATTTGTGCATCATGTGTATATCCCATTTAAATTTGAAATGAGGATTGGTGGAACCCTCAGAATCATTTTTTGAAAATGACCCAAATAAAAATTTCTCCAAAAGGGTCCAAGAAAATGCTCATGTTGCTCTCTGAAAATATTGGACAGAGATAAAAATCAAACCAATATTTTTAAGAGCTCATAGGTATTTATTTTGGGCATTTGGAATTAAGGCATAAATATTTGCTTTGGATATATATTGTTATATATAAAATATTGTCCAAAAATTATGCCATTTATAAGGAGCTCTGGATTAATATAACTAGCTTCCATAAAAAAATGGCATAAGTAAATAAATTGATTTAGTATTATTACTAAATCAGAACAAATGTCAGAAAAATAGAAAAGAAAAACAAAACAGGGAAAAAAATCTTACCTGGCGCCTCTGGCCCAGCAGGCCAGCCCAGCCCACCACCGCCGTCGTCCTCCTGGCGCCAGTCGGCCAGGCGCGTGCCCGACGTGCGCGCACGCCGCCGCGCCACGCCACCAGCCTCCCTGCCTGCCTGCCCTCTCCCCTCCTCGTCTGGATGCCCCAGGAGACGCCACGCCCCCGTACCCTCTCACTCTCTCTCGTTCCTTCCCCCCTCCTCTGCTCTCTCTCTCGCGCGCAGCCGAGCGGAGCTCATCACCGCCGTCCACCGTAGCCGTCGCCACCGCCTCCCCCTCGCCTCCCCGACACGCTCCCCAGCTCCGCCGCGACCCCCTCTACCTCCTCGTCGAGCCACGCAAGATGGAGCACCCCGTGGAGCCGTCGCCGTCGCCATCTTCGCCTCCGGCCGCCGTGGATCCTCGCCGTCGATTCGGGAACTACCGGGCATCCCCGACCTCGCCCTCGCGCTCGCTGGTCTCGCTGTGAGCCCCCGCACCGAACCTCCCCCTCCTCGATGCCGATTTCTTCCTCCAACCGCGGGCTCCGTCGAGCCCGAGAGCTCATCGCCGCCGGCCACGAGGTCGCCGCGGCTAGGGCCCCCACACGTCGAGTCCGAGCACGCTGTCGTCCTCGGCGCGTTCCCAGGAACACAAAGCACCTACCCACTCTTCCTCCCGTGCACCATAGCGCTCCGTCCCTCTTCACCGAACTCCGGCCGCCGCCCCAAGCTTTGCTCCGGCGCCCCCGCAGCCCCCCACCAGCTCCCCTGGTTGCGGACGACGACGGGCTACGCCCCGGTGGTCTTCGCGCGACCAAACGCCGCTTGTAGCGCAAGTCCGGCGAGTCGCCGCCGCGCTATTGGTCGCCGCCGGCCAGAACTCCGGCGGGCTGACGTCGCTTTGTTAATTAGGCACTAATCCCCACCTACTGACGCTGACCAGGGGCCCCAGGGCTTAGTCAAAGCTAATCAGCCCAGGTTTGACTCGGGGTTAACCCCAGTGTCACTGACGTGTGGACCCCACACGTCAGGTTTGACCCCAGTCAGCCACAGTTGACTGCTGACGTCGTGCTGACGTCATGCTGGCGCAATAATATGATTTCTGGATTTAAATTAAATCAGGAAATTCTAGAAATTGTTTTAAACTTCAAAAATTCATATCAATTCAACCGTAGCTCAGATTAAAATAATTTATATATGAAAAATTATCAGAAAAATGCAATCTTTCCATCTGTACTAGTTTCATGCATGACAAACCAACTTATACTTGCTGTATAGGTGAAAACACATTATGGCATATATAAGAGCTTACTTTGGAGATGCATTTGAGCTTATGGTTCAAATGGACTTCAAACCAAATGATTACTAGTTGCATTAGCTCAAACAGCATCACATCTACATGCCATGTTCATGCATCATATTGTTGCATATGATTGTGTATTGATTGCCGGCACCGTTCCTTCTCGATAGGTCCTGCTCCGGAGCCGTTCCAGAGTACCTGTCTATGAAGCAGTGCCTCCTCTGTTGATTTACCAGGCAAGCAAACCCCCTTGTTCATTCCGATACAATCCTACTCTCTCGCTCCTGCTCTCAGTTATTGCATTAGGACAACAACGATTCATCTGCTACTTTGTGCTGCGGTAGTTGAACCCATTCCTCTGCATGACCTGTCATTGCCACAGTAAATAGTTGAAACCCACTAGCATGTGTAGGAGTTGATTGAAGCCATTGTTGTGTTCCTACCATGCTATGCCTGCTATTTCTTAGAGTTGTGTCAGGTCTGGTTCATTGGGAATGAATTGGAGTGTTACGATATGTTCTGATGCTGAGAGTGAAGTGTGTGAACACGATTTGGTAAAGGTAGCGGTGAGAGGCCATGTAGGAGTACATGGTGGGTTGTCTCACTGGAACCGTCCCTAAGCACTGAGTTCTATGTATGTTGTCCAATGACTCGATACTACCACACATTGGGTTCCGGTAACTCGACCCCTCTCGACTTATTAACCAACTTGATCTCTGTCCAGGAGTCACAACTAGTTTCTGGTGTTTGTAGGTAGTGTTAGTAGTCTACCAAGTGGCACCCAGCCAGGTGGGCTTGGGACAGACTAGGCACAAGTGGCACGGTGTACCAAGCGTAGATCCATCCGGCGAGGTGGGCTGGGGAACCCTGCACACATCGTTTGGGGCCGTGAGTGAAACCCCGGCCGGATCTCCTTGCGGATGGAACCCGAATAGGCGATAAACCTGGATTAGAGTCTTGTGTGGTTAGTCAGGTCGTGGCCGACACCCTCGCCAGGCTTCCGCTTGAAGGTTGCCGAGATACATGACGTGTACATGGCGGTAAGTGGCGAGAGCGTGTGCGAAGAAGTACACCCCTGCAGGGTTAACATGATCTATTCGAATAGCCGGGTCCGCGGTTATGGACTTCTTGGATGCTTACATAGTACATAGACAACTTGAAGTGGATACTCTAAAATGCTCAAGACAAGTGTGAGTGCCATGGATGGCCTTCTCGTAGGGAGACGGGGATGAATCCATAGTAGTGTATTGTGTGGTGATTAGTGGACTCGTGTGCGCCATATCACCTCAAGAGTTTCTGGTAGTCGTAGAACAGGATAGCCACAGAGTCAAAGCTGGCTTGCTGCAACTAAACCCCACATTACCCTCTTGATACAAATGCATGTATGATAGGATCTGATGTAAGTCTTGCTGAGTACCTTTGTACTCATGTTGCTTTATTTATGTTTTTGCAGCGGAGACTTCAGTCTTACTAGTGTCTTGTGGACTTCGATGAGTAGCTTGTACCTCAGCTACGATCTTGATCGGACGTTGTAGATAGTCAGGCTTTCAGCCTTTTTCATTTTTTAGATGTCTATACTCAGACATGTAATGCTTCCGTTTGTTGCTTGATTGCTCTGAATGTTGGGTCATGTGACCCCTGTTTGTAATAAATGCTATGATGGCTCTTCTGAGCCCTTATCTATATGAGTTGTTGGGTTATGCTGTGATGCCATGTTGTACAACACATACTTGCATGTTATGCGTACGTGTAATGTGTATTGCTATGTGTGGGATCTGACTATCTAGTTGTTTATCCTTAGTAGTCTCTCTTACCGGGAAATGTTTCCTAGTGCTTCCCCTGAGCCCTGGTAGCTTGCTACTCCTCCGGAACACTTAGGCTGGCCGGCATGTGTCCTTCTTCGTTCCTGTGTCTGTCCCTTCGGGGAAATGTCACGCGATGAATACCGGAGTCCTGTTAGCCCGCTACAGCCCGGTTCACCGGAGTCCTGTTAGCCCAGTGCTACAGCCTGGATTCACTCGCTGATGACCGACATGTTCTATGCTGGGTCATGGATGCCTATCCCTGTAAGTTAGTGCCACTTTGGGTTTACGACTAGCCATGTCAGCCCGGGCTCCTTATCATATGGATGCTAGCGACACTGTCATATCCGTGTGCCAAAAGGCGCAAACGGTCCCGGGCAAAGGTAAGGCGACACCCGTGGGAATACCGTGCGTGAGGCCGCAAAGTGATATGAGGTGCTACATGCTAGATCGATGTGGCATTGAGTCGGGGTCCTGACAGGCCCCTCTCAACGAGGTAAAAGCCTACTCCTGCTTTGGATTGTATTGCTTGGGTTTCGATACAAGGGAGCGAATACGCTTGACCTAGTTCTTGATTTATTGTCTCTCCTCTTTCACCCACCACCGGGTCACCCCTTTATATACATAGGTTGATGCCCGATGGCTTACAGAGTCCCAACCGGCTCACACACAACGTATCAGGCTCGGTGACCAACTAAACTTGCCTTAACATACAAGTTAAACATATGGCAGTTCATACCCATGGGCCTCAAGTCAGCTCCGAGTCTTGGGCCTTCAATAAGCTTGCTTTATGAACCACCATCTTCATATCTTCTTGGGCTTCTTCATCTTGAGTCGCCCGTAGCATGACCCGGCCCCTCCTGGGCGGGTTATACCTTGTAGTTATATCCCCAACATTAGGCCCCAGGTTGATTTGAACTTGTTCACATCAATCTTCATTCCCTGTCTTAACAGAATCTCCCATCACTGATTCCTTACCAATTCATTATAACCTGCTGTGACATCACATCTCAGAATTGTGTTAACCCGCCATGACATCATCTTGCATTAATTTCGCACAAGGCCCAGGATATCTTCAACGGATCTTTATCTCAATAGATCTCCTGAAAATCTAGGCGTCCACATAGCCATATCATCATTTTTTTGGTCTCCTCAATTTCCGCACATGCCATTTATCCATCTCCTTATAAATAGGGACAGGGGTCCTTTTTGTTTTGCCCCCTTGCCTCCTCGTCTTCATCTTCCTCCTCGTAACGCCCTCGCGCCCGAGCTCCACCACCGCCGACCTTCGTCAACTACCTCAACTTGTACTAGATCTGTGTTTAGGGTTTCTGTATTCATTGGAGTTTGTTGCTGTTCTTCTGCTTCTTCTCTTAGATTGCATAACCAAATCTGATCTTAGTATCAAAGTTGTGCGGCAATCGTTTTAGCATTCATTTCCAATAGTAGAAGATATCCCCTCTGTAATAGATCTTATCTGAGCACACAAACTCTGCTGCCACCACCACCTTAGGTTTATAATTTATTTTATTTTTCGAACAACTGCAAATCCAAAATCTTTTTATCCATTACTTAGCAAAAACTCACTCTCAGATCTGTCACACTGCGACCATATAGGCGGCTTATATGATAAACCATAACCCACCATATAGCATTAGTCCCCTTATTAAGCCGCCAATACCTTTTTTCAACCCATATGATCTGGCACTGTCTTCCGGCTTAATCATGTCAATCTTTGTATCATTTACCTTTTAATCGCTGGCCGGCTTAACAACATAATTTAAACCGGTAATGTTTACCTTTGTAGTTAAAATTTCTAAAGCCAAGACCGTCACCTCCTGCAACTGGGTAGTTTCTCAGGTTATCGGGGAAACATTAAATGAGTTCGTCCAAACATGCGTCTTAGCCAAGAAAAATGTCATCCATTGGAGAGTTCTAGGCATAGAAACCCCTCCTGAGCCGAAGGAGGTGAACTAATTGTCTTTACAGATCATTTGCTCCGGGGTTATACCCCTCCTGGCTCAAAATTCTTCCGCAATGTGCTGCACTTTTTCAAGCTCCATCCTCAAGACATTGGGCCCAACTCTGTTACAAACATCTGCAACTTTCAAGTGTTCTGTGAAGTGTACCTTCAACAGCAGCCCATTGTAGAATTATTCAAAGAGTTTTACCGGCAGACTGAATTCACAGATGGGCCCAGCCTAGAGTTAGGTGGCATTTCGATTCAGAGGCAGGAAGAAGCCACCTTCCCAGCCGCCAGATTGCCTAGTCATCCTAAATACTGGAACCAAACTTGGTTTTACTGCCAAGACACTTCTCAAGAAGGTGAAAATCCTCTACTGGGTTATCGTGAAAACCGGCTTAGCAACAGACACCCTCTTCCAGAACAGATTAGCACATGAGAACGGGCCAAATACATGCCCATGTTTACAAAGATCAGAGCCTTGGCTAATGGTTTGACTGGAGTCAACCTAGTTCGATGATGGGTCGCCTGGAGAATTTTTCCCTTAAGCCACCGCTCCAGTTTAATGTGTGAACATACTAGTAATGTCAAAGACCCTCAGCGCCATTGTCAGATAGAGCTGACAGGTGAAGATATCAATAATATGACCAAGAGTCTGCTGAATGAGAGCTTGGATGACTGCAGCAAGGTCGGCTTAATCCTTTTTGCACCATTAACAAACCTCCAACTGTAAGTATTTAAAAACAATTTCCTGGTTTATTTAGCTATTCATTTGAATTCTTCTTCTTACCATCATTTTAACTTCCACAGGACGACTCTTCTTTCTGGAATAAGAAGTTGCAACATAAACTAGCCAAGAAAACCCTGACGAAGAATAAGGCTCAGAAAAGGCCTGCCAAGAAGAAGACCAACCCCTCCGAGTTATTTGACTTGGATGATGATGAGTCCGAGGTATAACTTGACTCCCTTGGCTCAATTTTTGTACATCTTATTGACAATAATTACTATCAGGATGACACGAAAGTCAGCCACACAGATGGTGAAGAGGTAACTATCCTTTCCTCCAACTCAGAACCTTTGCCAAGACAGAAAGTTCATCAGGCGAGCCGGAAAATAAGGTTTTCTCACCCTTTAGCTTATTTGGATTCCAAGTTTCTTCTGAAGAAGCAGCAACATGAAGTTCGCCGCACAACCCGGAACAGCGGCGGTGGGATTCTTTCTTCCAGCTTACCCGACACTCCGGCTCCTCGCAAACGCCGTCCAGAGATTTCACAGACTTTCGATGTAACTTATCCCTAAGCGGGCCCTTTTTGACAACCTCTTAACCCTTTTGATTCCAACTATTAGGGAACCTCTCAATCTTCTTCTGGCGACTCAACAGGGACTCAGGTCCTTTTTTCAAGACTATGCCTAGGTGAGAAACACTTAAGCCTATTTTGCTTTCAATCATGCACTCAATTGTTATATCAACTCTGTTTATGCTTTATTCTCAGTGCTATGGCCAAGCCCAGCAAGAAACTGAAGGTGAACAAGCCGGTTGGAGATTCAAATCCCTCAGAGCCGGAGAAACAGACAATAGAAACTTCTCACCAAGCTATTGAAGCCTCAGTTGATGAGTCGCTACCAGAACATCATGTCCATGTAGATTACATGGATGTTGACTGAGGGAGTCCTGGACTAGGGGGTGTCTGGATAGCCGGACTATCATCGTCAGCCGGACTCCAAGACTATGAAGATACAAGATTGAATACTTCGTCCCGTGTCCGGATGGGACTTTCCTTGGCGTGGAAGGCAAGCTTGGCAATACGGATATGTAGATCTCCTACCATTGTAACCGACTCTGTGTAACCCTAGCCCTCTCCGGTGTCTATATAAACCGGAGGGTTTTAGTCCATAGGACAACACAACCATTACAACAATCATACCATAGGCTAGCTTCTAGGGTTTAGCCTCCTTGATCTCGTGGTAGATCCACTCTTGTACTACCCATATCATCAATATCAATCAAGCAGGAGTAGGGTTTTACCTCCATAGAGAGGGCCCGAACCTGGGTAAAAACATCGTGTCCCTTATCTCCTGTTACCATCCGCCTAGACGCACAGTTCGGGACCCCCTACCCAAGATCCGCCGGTTTTGACACCGACATTGGTGCTTTCATTGAGAGTTCCTTTGTGCCGTCACCGATAGGAAGGATGCCTCTTCCCGTCTTCAAGGATGGTATCTTCGCCAAAGGAGCCTTGGCCGCCGGCCAAACTATCCGGCTAGGTGGTTTTCTCATGATCGCCTGTTCGGCCACCGCTTCGACAATGACCTCTCAGGTCGTCAAAAGCAATCTTCACGTCAACTCGGAATTCGCCGAGCGGCTGGATCCAATAGAGATCTCGTCCGTAAGCGAGCTCTTGGATCGCATCACCGCCCTGGGAGTCGCTACAGACTACAATCAGATTGGGCTTAAAACCGATCTAAGAGAGATTAACTCTCCCCAGGTTACCCACCACGTTGCAGTGGTAGAGGAACAACGCGGCAACTCTTCTCCTGTATTGAAAACTAGTCATGTCCAGGCTCCCGAACCCTCCATGCCGGATTCCCGCGGAGGGATGAACTTCGATCAAGCACTGAACCTAAAGTCAGGCATCGGACCGGACTCGCTGAACAATGTTCAGCAATCCAAGCTTCCAAATTCGGAAACTTCTCGGCCATTGAGCCTCGAGATGGGTAGGGTTCCGGACTCAATTCCACCCACCCAACCAAACATATGCGATCTATCTCTAATCCGGCAAGAGCCCGCTGAAACAATACATCATTACTGGGCCAGATTCCTCCTGGTTATGGACAGGATAAAGGACTGCCGAGAGGAAAACGCAATTTCAATTTTCTGCAATAATTGCACGGACGAGGGAATCTTGAACGCCGTCAGCCGTCGTGAAATTACACGCTTCGCCGACCTGGCGTCCATAGTACGAAAGTACTATGCGATGGAGAGTTTCCAGAAAACCGAAACTAAGTTTTGGGACAATCCGGCCCCGAATACAACCCTAGTCCGTAACAAAAGGGTGCACTACACTCAGGCACCAGGTACAAAAACCAAAAAGCAAAAACCCCATAAAGGGCACGGAACCGTACTGGAGGGATGGCTTAGCGGACCCTGTAAAATTCACAGTACAGAAGGCGCCACCCCAACACATAGCCTTCGAGCATGTTGGATAGTGCGGCAGGTGGCCAAAAGTGGCGAGGAGCTTCTAGCCCCGGAAAACCACTCCAACAATACTAGTACGGTATCAACAGTCTTCGAGACTTTTGCATCAAATAATATGCGGAAACGAACAATCCACAGCCTCGCCGAAGTCTACCAAGTAGCAACAACAAATCCATGGAGCGACACGGCCATCACCTTCAACGCCAGCGACGAACCTAAATTCCGAACAGCCCGAGCACCAGCCGCATTGGTCCTCAGTCCAATAGTGGACGGCTTTTGTCTTACCAAGGTACTCATGGATGGCGGCAGCGGACTAAACCTCATCTACGAGGAAACTCTTCAAAAATGGAAATAGACTGGAGCCGCATTGAGCGAAGCAGCACAACCTTCAGAGGAATAATCCCTAGCCGGGAAGCGCACTGCACAGGAAAAATCACACTCGATGTGGTGTTTGGCTCGCCGGACAATTACAGGTCCGAAGAAGTCACGTTCCAAGTGGCCCCGTTCAGCAGCGGATATCATGCTATATTAGGACGAGAGGCATTCACAATTTTTCAAGCCGTACCCCATTACGGGTATATGAAGCTTAAAATGCCTGGGCCCGGCGAAATAATCACTCTCGTTAGTGATCCGGACATAGCACTCCGCGCCGAAAACAAAACAGCCGCATTAGCCCTGGAGGCACTATCCGAAGCCCTAGCGGTAGAAGAACTCACTACGCTGCGCTCTACGGTGAATAGGGACGATGTGATACTCGATAAGAGATCCAAGTCCACCTCCTTTAAACCAGCGGATGAAATAGTAAAATTCCAGGTCCATCCAACGGACCCAACAAAGACGGCCTCCATCGAGGCACAGTTGAACCCTAATGTAGATGCCGCACTGCGAGAATTCCTTCGGGAAAATTGGGACATCTTTGCCTGACACCCTTCAGATATGCCAGGAATCCCACGCAGATTGGCAGAACACAGCCTAAACATCCTAAAAGGATTCAAGCCAGTCATACAGGCTCTTCGGCGATTTTCTGAACCCAAATGATAGGCAATGGGAGAAGAGCTAGCCAAACTATTGGAAGCCGGATTCATCAGAGACATCAAACATCCGGATTGGCTAGCAAACCTGGTAATGGTACCAAAGAAGGACAAATCCTGGCGCCTATGCGTCGATTTTAAAGACCTCAACAAGGCCTGCCCAAAGGATCCCTTCCCCCTCCCCCGCATCGACCAAATAATCGACGCTACCGTAGGGCACGATTCATTGTGCTTCCTTGACGCATACTCCGGTTACCATCAAATCAAGATGGCAGAAGCGGACCAAGCCGCAACGGCATTCATTACTCCATATGGACCATTCTACTGTAACACGATGCCCTTCGGACTTAAAAACACCGGCGCGACATATCAACGCATGATTCAGACATGTCTGGCTACCCAGATCGGCAAAACAGTAGCGGCATACGTAGACGACGTAGTCGTCAAAACCAAACACGTCGAAACTCTAGTAGACGATTTGAGGCTCACATTCGACAACCTCCGAGCATATGACATTAAGCTGAATCCGGAAAAATGCGTTTTCGGCGTACCAGCCGGAAAGCTCCTGGGCTTTATTGTATCCGGTAGAGGAATTGAAGCAAACCCAGCCAAGATCCGAGCTCTGTCACAGCTTGATATTCCAAAAGACCTCAAACAAATACAAAAATTGACTGGATGCGTGGCGGCTCTAAGCCGCTTTATCTCCCGTTTGGGAGAAAAGGCATTGCCCCTCTATCGCCTCCTCAGGCGCAACGAACACTTCAAGTGGACGGATGCTGCCACTGCCGGACTCGAAGAAATAAAAGCCATATTGGCAACAAATCCGGTCCTGGCTGCGCCTAACCTGGGCGAACCAATGTTGTTATACATAGCGGCAACACATCAAGTTGTAAGCGCGGTACTCGTCGTCAAACGAGAAACAGAAGGGCACAAATTCCCTCTTCAAAAACCAGTGTACTACGTATCCACTGTCTTAACTCCCTGCAAGTCCCGTTACCCGCACTATCAAAAGATAGCGTATGCGGTGTTCATGGCATCCCGGAAGCTCCGACACTACTTTCAAGAGTGTTCAATAATAGTGGCCTCCGAAGTACCCCTCAACGAAATTATAAACAACCGCGACGCGATGGGCATGATTGCAAAATGGGCCATTGAGCTCTTACCATTCGATATAACTTACAAACCTCGGCGAGCTATAAAGTCGCAAGTTTTGGCTGACTTCGTCGCTGAGTGGACGGAAGCCGAACTCCCTAAAGAGTACGTCGCATACTCCAATTGGATTATGCACTTCGACGGATCCAAAATGTAGGCCGGATTGGGGGCTGGCGTCGTATTGACGTCCCCAACCGGGGACACAGTCCAATACGTACTTCAGATAATGTACACGGACTCCAACGATGCGGCTGAATACGAGGCCCTCCTACATGGCCTCCGGATGGCAATCTCCATGGGCATTCAACGCCTAGAGGTGCGCGGGGATTCAAACCTTGCAATATCCCAAGTAAATGGAGACTTTGACGCCAAGGATCCGAAAATGGCAGCCTATCGTAATGCTGTCCTAAAAATGTCAGCTCGGTTCGAAGGACTTGAATTCCACCACGTAGCCCGGGATAATAACCAAGCAACCGACGTATTGGCACGCATCGGCGCAAAACGTGACGCTATCCCTCCAAACATCTTCCTGGAACGGCTCTTTAAGCCATCCGTACTATGGGAAGAGGAGTCCGGAAATAACAAACCGGAAGCAGCCGCACCACCCGACACAGAACAATCTGACATAATCGGCGAATCAACCGATGAAATAACACCTTCAGCCCACGAAATAATGGCAGTAATCGCCCCATGGACAGAGCCATTCCTAGCCTACTTGCTTAGGCAGGAACTTCCCGAAGACCAAAATGAGGCCCGCTTCATAGTTCGGCGATCTAAAGCCTACAAGGTCCACGAGGGAGAACTCTATAAGAAAAGCACAACCGGAGTCCTTCAAAGGTGTATCTCCGAAGAGGAAGGGCGAAACCTTCTGGCTGAAATTCACGCAGGACTAGGCGGACACCACGCCGTAGCTCGGGCCCTTGTAGGAAAGGCATTCCGTACAGGATTTTATTGGCCGACGGCCCGAGCAGATGCTCAGGACTTAGTCCAAAGATGCGTTAGTTGTCAGCTCTTTGCTAATCAGAGCCACATGCCACCCACCGCCCTCAAAACTATACCCATTACCTGGCCGTTCGCGGTCTGGGGGCTTGACATGGTTGGACCCCTTAAAGGGGGAACCCACAAGCAAAAATACCTATTGGTCATGGTGGACAAATTCACCAAATGGATAGAGGCCAAGCCAGTTAAAACGGCAGAGTCCGGACCAGTGATAGACTTCATATCCGGGGTAGTACACCGTTATGGCGTCCCCCATAGCATCATCACCGATAACGGCACGAACTTCACGGCCGACGAGGTTAAATTATGGTGCAAAAATATGGGCATTAAGCTCGATTACGCTTCAGTCTATCATCCTCAAACCAACGGTCAGGTGGAATGAGCAAATGGTCTAATAATGAGCGGCATCAAACCCAGACTAGTGCGGTCCCTTACGGAATCTAACACGCACTGGGTAGAGGAGCTTGACTCCGTACTCTGGGGGCTGCGGACAACGCCCAACCCTTACTACCGGATTCACACCATTTTTTATAGTATACGGCACAGAGGCAGTTTTGCCCTGCGACATTATTCATGACTCACCTCGAGTGCGCATGTACGAAGAAAGAGAAGCCGAGCTGGATCGGCAGGACAGTTTGGACGCATTGGAGGAAGAACCGACGTCGCAAAGGCTCGTTCCGCATTCTATCAGCAGCAGGCTCGGAGATATCAAAGCAGAGAAGTACGGGCTAAAACTTACAATGTTGGCGAACTAGTTCTACGCCTGCCGGACAAGAAAAAGGACAAGCTCAAGCCCAAATGGGAAGGCCCTTTTATTATCGATCAAGTCCTGACCGGCGGGGCGTACCACCTGCGAAATGCATCGGATAACCGACTCGAGCTGAACCCATGGAACGCAGCCCGTCTTCGAAGATTCTACGCCTAGCGCCGGACTAAGAGTTCGTCTCCTTCCTCCATCCAATTTTTTTTACATTTTAGCTGTCTTTTGTTTTTCTCTTTTCTCTCAACCTTTTTCATAAAAGCCTTCAAAGGCCTACTTGCGCATTGTTCGCACACACTTGATGTGCTATCCGCACTCATTATTCCTGGGGGCTTCTTTACCAGAAGCTTAATTATAAGGGCTTCATGCCCAGCACACGTGTCAAACTTCCACGTGTACCTTTTATTCACCATTATATGCATCGATATGACTTAAGTTTTGGCCAAGCTGGGTTGCCTGGCTCCTGTGCTTACCCCTACGTTCCCGATTGTTTGGCTAGGAGGTAAAGGGAGCACCTCTACAATTGTTACTGCCGGGTCAGCCGGATGTGTACCTCAGACTGGGTGAAGCCGAAAGCTAGCGTTCTTAAGGGAATATTCGGTCGGTGACTTGAAAGATGATTTTTTTACCTATTTATTTATCTGCCCCCAGATGTTTTCCTGCTCTTTTCGCAGACCGGACATGCACTTTAGGGCATGCCTCCCAGGGAAAGGAACCCTTAACGGAACTATTCTCCCTGCAAGATGTTTCTTACTAACCATGTAATATAACATAACTAGTTGGGCACTTGTCTGATAAAGCACTAATGACCCCTACGCCCCGATTGTTTCTTAACCGAGAAGGTATTCGGACACACTCCGGACTCTAGGGTCCCGAGGTTGAAGCGAAAAGGTCGGCAAAGACAAACGATCTACAATCCGGCTAGAAGGCATTTTACATGTCATTTTAAAATACATTGTCAAATCGACTGACTGTATTCCTCCTCAATCCCGTTTAACAAGCTGTCTAATTTACAGTCCCGTTGGGAATATTTAGCGGCCAACTCTACTTGGCCGTACACTAAACTCACAGGGATCTCCTTCCCATCAGGCCCCACAGGTCCGACCTCGGCCATGTGGTTGGGATCCGCCTTCTTGTACCGCGTCTTCACCATGGCCCAGGCCTCCCTGGCACCTTGGCGGCAGGCCGAAATCTTCCATAAATGGAAGCGCTGCCGCACTCCCTGAAGCTTCTCCACAAGCTCTCCAAGGCCCTCGGGTAGGGAGAGGGATGGCCATAAGGCCTGGACGCCGCCGCTCATTGCCTGCCGAACTCGTTCGAGCAGTTGCACCAGCTCAGGAAGTTGATCACCCGTTGATACGGGCATCTCCTCCGCAGGGCGACCTATGAGTACACCTACAGACATATTTTTGTCAATTGACTTCCTCATCGAACTCTTCTTTTCAAAGGAGTTCGCTCAAGCACTTACTATAGATGCCGCGACGAAGCCGCTGATTCTCCTTTATGGAGCCAGATAGCTCAGCCCGAACACCTTTCAGCTCTTCTCCAAGCTGGGCGTGGGCATCCTGAAGCTTGTTCCTTTCCTGCTGCACCCTCGACAGCACCCTCTCGCCGGCCTTCAGCTGGCGCAGTAGTTCTTGCCTGTCCGGAACCTGTCCGGTAACACCTGCAATGTCATTGTTAGACTTGCACGCACGCCGCACACCACTTATCTTTTTAAAATAATGTGTTACCAGGAGGGGTCCCTGTGTTTCCTCCTGCGACAGCAAGTGCGGCCTCAAGTTGGGCCTTGCACTCTTGCAGCTCCTGAGACAGTTGGGTATTCTTCTCTGTAAGATCCTGCATATCAAATGATCCTTAAACAGTTACTATAACTACTTTAAGTCTCGAGGGCTACTGGCATATACAACTATTAAAATCTCTTACCCGTATGTCTTTTACATACTGCTCCGTGGCTCTGGTCAAACCATCTTGAGCAGCACGGAGGTGCGCATCCCCCGCGTTAAAGGCATTCAATGCCTCAGGGGAGAAGCACGCGTCATGAAAAACTGTCCGGCGGCGCGTGTGGTTCATGGCGCTCTCCACCTCAGACTTGGTGGCGGACAGTCTGTCGGCATCCTCCGTTGGAGGAGTATCTGGCTCGCGCCTTGCGCTCGCCTCCCCCTCTAGACCAGGTGTTGGAGCCTGGCTGTCAGAGGCTTGGTTGGCAACCTCTACGCCCACAGTCCGGCGGGCACTCTTTCTCCTGCAGAAGTCATGAGCATTCAAACACTTCCTAGGAACTTTGTCCTAAATAAGAACCGCGAGCTATACCGTTGCGGTGACAACTCGATCCGCGCCGCACTCCTCTTCCGCCTGCTGGGCCGGACTGACCCTTGTTGGCCAGCTGCCATGGCCTCGGCCTCCTGCCCTGAAGGCACCCCCTGCGAGACACCATTGTATACGGTGGTCAGATATGCGCAAGGACGGAATGATGGTGTCAGGACTTCGGTTACAATCACCTGGGAAGCCGGATATAGGCCGGGGTAGTCAGCCGTAATGGCGACTAAAGCATTATCCATGCTGAGTTGGTGGAACACCCCGTCGATTAGCTCCACCTTTATGTCCGGGTCCTCTTCGGAGGCTGGATCTTGGGATCTCTTTGGATCCTCGGGTTGTGGAGCTGGACTATGTATACCCTCTACATCCCGACGCAGCTCCTGCGTCGAAAGCATAATGTAAGAAACTTAAACTTTGAAAGCATGGGTCGGACAAACAAAGTGTTCGCTTACCCAACGCCGAGGGTTATTCATGGAGAACCCGTTCAATGGGCTCGTCTGGAGGAAATCCTCCTTCTCCCCCTTGTACAGGCCGGACAGGATCTTCACCAGGTCTTCGGCCGATCCTGGCCCTTTGCGGCCATGACGAGTGGCATCGTCCTCCCCGTTGAAATCCCACATGGGGTGGCCCCTGTATTGCAGCGGCTGCACCCCCTGCATAATGCACGTGGCCATGACTCCAATCATGGTCAATCCGGAATGGGCCAGTAACCTTATCCGGCCCATCAAATAATGGACGCTCTTGTCTTCCTCCAGCTGGGGGCTCCGCGGACGCCAACTCAGGCGTTTCTTCAGAGGAGCATTACTGAACTCTGGGAGGCCGATCCGAACAGGGTCCGGTAGCGGAGCGTCTTCTACATAACACCATTCTGAAGGCCAGTCTTCGGACGCCTTCTTAGGGGTTCCGGATGGATATCCGGTCTCGACGATGCGCCATATTTCGGCACCGCCCACTTGATATATGGACCCCTCGTGAGAGCGGGGTACAAGGCAGAACAACCTCTTCCACAACGCAAAATGGGGCTCGATGCCCAGAAATAGCTCGCAAAGAGCTACGTAACCCGCGATATGCAGAATAGAGGCGGGCGTGAGGTGATGGAGCTGGAGTCCGTAGAACTCCAGAAGCCCGCAGAGGAACGGATGTACAGGAAATCCGAGCCCCCTTATCAGGTAGGGGACGAAGCATACCCGCTCCCCTTTGTTGGGGCTAGGGGTGGCCTCCGCTTGCTTCCCACCTTTGTAGGTGGCCAGCCCGGCTCGAGCCGGGACCATGAAGGCCGGAGGGAGATATCCCTCCGCTTGGAGCGTCACCAGCTCGTTGTGTGGGACAGAACATCTCCTCCAATCTCCTGGCAGAGGGCTGGGAGCGCGAGAAGAGGAGCCGCGTCGACGGTCCATGATGGAATGGATTTTTGGTCAGAAGCGCTCCGATGAGTACTCGCGGAAGGAAGATGGTGTGATTTGGATCTGGATTCTTGCCTCTCTTATAGGCAGGTTATTTGCGCAGCTAGGGGGTAAAACATAAAAGATACCCTGGCTTTTCGCATTCGTGCGACGCGTGGAAGAAGGCCTTTATTGGGCGTGGAAGCCAAGGAGCGCAACGCTTACAAAAGAGCCGAACACTATTTGGTAGGTACAAGGAACTTAAAGGAGAACCTGCCTTGCAACGCCGAATACTATATACACGCTGGACTTATCGTCATTGAAGCCTGGTTCGGGGGCTACTGAGGGAGTCCTGGACTAGGGGGTGTCCGGATAACCGGACTATCATCGTCAGCCGGACTCCAAGACTATGAAGATACAAGATTGAAGACTTCGTCCCATGTCCGGATGGGACTTTCCTTGGCGTTGAAGGCAAGCTTGGCAATACGGATATGTAGATCTCCTACCATTGTAACCGACTCTGTGTAACCCTAGCCCTCTCCGGTGTCTATATAAACCGGAGGGTTTTAGTCCGTAGGACAACACAACCATTACAACAATCATACCATAGGCTAGCTTCTAGGGTTTAGCCTCCTTGATCTCGTGGAAGATCCACTCTTGTACTACCCATATCATCAATATCAATCAAGCAAGAGTAGGGTTTTACCTCCATCGAGAGGGCCCGAACCTGGTTAAAATCATCGTGTCCCTTGTCTCCTGTTACCATCTGCCTAGACGCACAGTTCGGGACCCCCTACCCGAGATCCACCGGTTTTGACACCGACATTGACCCAGACAACGCGAAGCCGTCCCGTCCTGCTCAACCGGCTCAAGAGACTGAAGACATAACAATTACTGGAATAGCTTATACAAAAACCAGGCAACCCCACTGCCCTATCCAAGCACAGCGCCAAAGAAGAATTTTCTGCTGTTGACAAAGGCAAGTGGAAGGTGGAATTAGAAAGCTATGCCCAGTTCAACGCCCAAGAGATCCACTTCGGTTATTTAAACCGCCTTCACACCAGCCGTGACTTTGAGGCCAGCGTGGTCGACCTTATGAAGGAAGTTTTGAGGTAAACATAACCATCTTCTCCGTATTTGTCAGCCGCCAAGTCTACTAGATATGATAAACTTGAATATGCTATAGACTTTAAATGTTCTTGTTAATCTTAGAATCCATGTCATAGCATGCTTAGAACGGCGGAATCAACACAAGTGCCCCCAAGGGCCGGATTAAGCAAAATGGCTAAACCGGGACTTAAAAAATATAGCTCTTAATTGTACATATGTAGCCCACAAGGGTCGGCTTAATCAGCATGGCTAAGCCGGAACTTATCACCATAAATAGGAACCAAAATCCAAATATGTAGCCCCCATGATCCAGCCATAGTCGTAGAATTTGAGCCGGGTCATCAAAAATGGTCTTCAAAAAGAGCAATGTGCATTAGCCTCCAAGTGCCAAGTGAAATACTGGTATTGTGCTTGGGACTTCAAATAAGCTGATCATAACGCCTCCTATCTTGTTCATGTTGTAGGCTGAACTAAATATGAAGGAATCCCAAGTCAATGATCTGAGGGCCAACGTTCAAACCCAACAATCCGAGGCTTCAAAAGCCAAATCTGAGTTGAAGACTGCTTTGGAAAACATTGAAAAGCTTAAACAAAGCTTTAATGCTGATAAAACCAGCTGGGAGACCGAAAGGACGACTCTATTGAAAAGAGCAAAAGATGCCGAAGCTGCCCTTAAACTGGTAACTGATGAGTTGTCCGGTTTGAAATATCAAATCAACAGCATGACAACAGCCATCTTTGGTAAGTAATAATATACTTCAATATCTCTTCATCAAGTTTGAACAGCCATTGTGCCGGTTCATAAATATACTTGCCAATGCAGGTTCCCAAAGCTCCAAGCTAGGCAATGACATGCGCATAAAGCTGAGAGCTGTATATACCCTTGTGGAGCAGCTGTATACTGGTGCCCAACGGGCTATCTCTGCCGCTTTGCATAAGAAACAAGCACCTTCCCTCATCAAGGAAGTACTGGAGAGGCTGTCTGTGCTACCACAAAGGGTGGAAGAATTGAAATGATCAGCCGCCAAAGCAGGTGCCATCACTGCTTTGAGCTAGGCAAAGGCATGGCAAGCTAAACTTGACCCAAAAGAGATAGCAACCGGTTGTCCCAGTTTAAAAGAGGACGGATCACCCTACAGCGTTGATGACTTTTCCAACATAGCAAGAGAGATGCGTCCTTGGGCAAGCAAGCTGGCTGAGGAAACTGATCTTTCCAAATACCATCCGGTTTATGATGCTACAAATTCCAAAGTGAAGGCGCCGATTCATGATGCCATGGATGTTATCCCACCAACAGGTAAGCACACCTTCGCTCCTGACATTGACCCATCAAGTCTTATGGGTGACGAGGTTGTGGTTAGAGATTTGACCGGCGTCAACTAGGCTACACCTAACATCCAGCCAATGGATAACCAAGAAGAAGAAGAGTTGGCGCAAGATGACCCGGAAGTATCAACACATGAAGGCCAAGACAACTAATGCAAAAACTGGTTTATCATCCAAAGCCTTGGAAGCTATGTGTATCAAAAACAGTTATTCTTTTGAGCTCGGGGAGCCATGTAATAGGCTAGATGAAAAAACCATGATCCGCCATGCCATTGTGCGTGTTTATTCGCGTAACACTTTTGAGCCGCCCGATCTAACTTCAAAGATCTGCTGCTTATGCTCACAATTATTGTCAATCATGCTGATCATGTCATCATAAGCCCTGTATACAAGCAGATAACAAGAGCCCTGGCGGTTTACCTCAGGGCGGGTCATAATACCCCATAAAAAATCCACCGGTGACTGCACAGTCCATAACCAGGGTGGTATTATCAAAACTTCATATATTCATAACAAGTAAATATCATACCTGTGATAATCGTTCATACTGCCGGTTTACAACGCCACATGCAGTAAGGGTAGCATCCCAAGGACTTAGAGCACAGAACTTCAAGCACGTAATCAACACATACTGGCAACTTACCATCCAAAGCCAGGCCAAGTTATCGAAACTTCGGATAGATTCCAATATGAATCATAAGGATCAAGGCGACATGGCCCTAATCAATTTTAAACCATATATCAATACGGTACAAAAGATGAACCGCAAAAAATGTTTCAAAGCAAATATAAATCAGAAAAACAAGGCCTTCATAGGCTTCCCAACCTCAATATCAATTGCTATTCAAGGGCCGCACAGCCACTGAGTTAATCCTTAATTCAAACCTATAAGCCGGGCCTCACATGACCAATCGCTATTTTAACTTTGACAAGTTTAGGGTATTTATAAGATTGACTGTCAAGAGTATAGCGAGTCATCCCAGGATTACCTAGTCGGAGTGGCAAGCATACAAAGGTAGGATAACCTAGATTTTTGGTGAATACTCTTGGCGTCCAAGCCTATTACAAGGGATAACAAAGCTGTTTTCATTAACAGGGAGCCCCCAAGTAATATTTAACAAATCATCAAGGCAGGTTACCTATGTTTGAACTGTACATTGTAACAAGTTCTCTTTGGTAACCTTGAACCTAGGCAATAAAAACCAAGTTGTCTGTAATTAGGCATATAAGCCGGATCGAAGGGTAGTCAAAGCTATGCTCAATGAGCAGGAAGCCCCCAGGTTATTTTGGAACAAGGCGTGCAAGCCGAATCAAGAGGGTATCATAGCTGTGCTCAATGAGCAGGAAGCCCCCAAGTGACCTTATGAATTGATAATAAAGACTCAGATTCTCAGAAATGAAATGACAGAGGCCCCGAATTATCAGGGATGCTAGCTTTATTATACTAATCATAATATATACATTGGTAGAAGTATGTACATCACAAGAGTCGGTGGCTTAGGTGTAATAAGTGTTGGGGAACGCAGCAGAAATTCAAAATTTTCCTACTATCACCAAGATCTATCTATGGAGAAACCAGCAACGAGGGGAAGTAGAGTGCATCTACATACCCTTGAAAATAGCTAAGCGGAAGCGCTCAAGAGAACGAGGTTGAAGGAGTCGTACTCGTCGTGATCCAAATCACCGGAGATCCTAGTGCCGAACGGACGGCACCTCCGTGTTCAACACACGTACAGCCCCGTGACGTCTCCCATGCCTTGATCCAGCAAGGAGAGAGGGAGAGGTTGAGGAAGACTCCATCCAGCAGCAGCACAACAGCGTGGTGGTGATGGAGGAGCGTGGTAATCCTGCAGGGCTTCGCCAAGCACCGCGAGAGAGGAGGAGAACTTGAGAGAGGGGGAGGGCTGCGCCAGAACTTGGGGTGCGGCTGCCCTCCCACCCCTCACATATATATAGGGGCAAGGGAGAGGGGGGCCGGCCCCCTCAGATCCAATCTGAGGAGGGGGCGGCGGCCAAGGGGGGGAGGAGTGCCTCCCAAGTCAAGTGGAGGCCCTCCCCCCTTAGGGTTTTCCCTCTCCCATGCGCATGGGCCTTGGGGGGGCTGGTGCCCCTGGCCCATTAAGGCTAGGGCGCTCCCCTACAGCCCATGCTACTGTATTGGACGTGGTGGAACAATTTCCGGACCTCCGGACCCCTCTGGAATCCTCCGGAACCTTCTGGAAGCTTCCCGGTACAATACCGAAAAAACCCGAACTTTTCCCGGAACCCGAACAACAACTTTCCATATATAAATCTTTACCTTCGGACCATTCCGGAACTCCTCGTGACGTCCGGGATCTCATCCGGGACTCCGAACAACATTCGGTAACCACATACAAACTTCCTTTATAACCCTAGCGTCATCGAACCTTAAGTGTGTAGACCCTATGGGTTCGGGAGACATGTAGACATGACCGAGACGTTCTCCGGTCAATAGCCAACAGCGGGATCTGGATACCCATGTTGGCTCCCACATGTTCCACGATGATCTCATCGGATGAACCACGATGTCAAGGACTCAATCGATCCCGTATACAATTCCCTTTGTCCAACGGTATTGTACTTGCCCGAGATTCGATCGTCGGTATACCGATACCTTGTTCAATCTCGTTACTGGCAAGTCTCTTTACTCGTTCCGTAACACATCATCCCGTGATCAACCCCTTGGTCACATTGTGCACATTATGATGATGTCCTACCGAGTGGGCCCAGAGATACGTCTCCGTTTACATGGAGTGACAAATCCCAGTCTCGATTCGTGCCAACCCAACAAACACTTTCGGAGATACCTGTAGTGCACCTTTATAGCCACCCAGTTACGTTGTGACGTTTGGTACACCCAAAGCATTCCTACGGTATCCGAGAGTTGCACAATCTCATGGTCTAAGGAAATGATACTTGACATTAGAAAAGCTTTAGCATACGAACTACGATCTTTGTGCTAGGCTTAGGATTGGGTCTTGTCCATCACATCATTCTTCTAATGATGTGATCCCGTTATCAATGACATCCAATGTCCATGGTCAGGAAACCGTAACCATCTGTTGATCAACGAGCTAGTTAACTAGAGGCTTACTAGGGACATGGTGTTGTCTATGTACCCACACATGTATCTGAGTTTCCTATCAATACAATTATAGCATGGGTAATAAACGATCATCATGAACAAGTAAATATAATAATAACTAAATTTATTATTGCCTCTAGGGCATATTTCCAACAGTCTCCCACTTGCACTAGAGTCAATAATCTAGTTCACATCGTCATGTGATTAACATTCACATGTCACATCGCTATGTGACCAACATCCAAAGAGTTTACTAGTATCATTAAACTAGTTCATATCATCATGTGATTAAGACTCAATGAGTTCTGGGGTTTGATCATGTTTTGCTTGTGAGAGAGGTTTTAGTCAACGGGTCTGCAACTTCCAGATCCATATGTACTTCGCAAATCTCTAGGTCATTCTGTAAATGCTGCTTCCACGCTCCACTTGGAGCTATTCCAAATGGTTGCTCCACTATACGTATCCGGTTTGCTACTCAGAGTCACTCGGATAGGTGTTAAAGCTTGCATCAACGTAACCCTTTACGCCGAACTCTTTATCACCTCCATAATCAAGAAACATATCCTTATTCCTCTAAGGATAATTTTGACCGCTGTCCAATGATCCATTCCTGGATCATTCTTGTACCCCTTGACTGACTCATGGCAAGGCACACTTCCGGTGCGGTACACAGCATAGCATACTATAGAGCCTACGTCTGAAGCATAGGGTACGACCTTCGTCCTTTCTCTCTATTCTGCCGTCGTCGAGCTTTAAGTCTTAACTTCATACCCTACATCTCAAGCAAGAACTCCTTCTTTGACTGATCCATCTTGAACACCTTCAAGATCATGTCAAGGTATATGCTCATTTGAAAGCACCATTAAGCGGTTTTGATCTATCCTCATAGATCTTGATGCTCAATGTTCAAATAGCTTAATCCAGGTTTTCCCTTGAAAAATACTTTTCAAATAACCCTATATGCTTTTTAGAAATTCTACATCATTTCTGATCAACAATATGTCAACAACATATACTCATCAGAAATTCTATAACGCTCCCACTCACTTCTTTGGAAATACAAGTTTCTCATAAACTTTTGTATAAACCCAAAATCTTTGATCATCTCATCAAAGCGTACATTCCAACTCCGCGATGCTTACTCCAGTCCATGGAAGGATCACTGGAGCTAGCATACCTTTTAGGATCCTTAGGATCGACAAAACCTTTCTGATTGTATCACATGCAACCTTTCCTTACAAAGACTGGTAAGGAAACTCGTTTTTGACATCCATATGCCAGATTTCATAAATGCAGCTAATGCTAACATGATTCCGACGGACTTAAGCATCGCTACGGATGAGAAAATCTCATCGTAGTCAACTCCTTGAACTTGTGAAAAACTCTTTGCCACAAGTCGAGCTTCATAGACGGTGACATCACCGTCCACGTCCGTCTTCTTCTTAAAGATCCATTTATCTCAACGGCTTGCCGATCATCGGGCAAGTCCACCAAAGTTCATGCTTTGTTCTGATACATGGATCCTATCTCGGATTTCATGGCTTCTAACCATTTGTCGGAATTTGGGCCCACCATTGCTTCTCCATAGCTCATAGGTTCATTGTTGTCTAGCAACATGACCTTCAAGACAGGATTACTGTACCACTCTGAAGTAGTACGCATCCTTGTCACCCTATGAGGTACGGTAGTGACTTGATCCGAAACTTCATGATCACTATCATAAGCTTCTACTTCAATTGGTCTAGGCGCCACAGGAACAACTTCCTGTGCCCTGCTACACACTAGTTGTAGTGCCGGTTCAATAACCATATCAAGTCTCCACCATCCTCCCACTCAACTTTTCGAGACAAACTTTTCCTCGAGAAAGGACCCGATTCAAGAAACAATCCCTATTGCTTTCGGATATGAATTAGGAGGTATACCCAACTGTTTTGGGTGTCCTATGAAGATGCATTTTATCCGCTTTGGGTTCGAGCTTATCAACCTGAAACTTTTTCACATAAGCGTCGCAGCCCCAAACCTTTAAGAAATGACAGCTTAGGTTTCTCTAAACCATAGTTCATACAGTGTCATCTCAACGGAATTACATGGTGCCCTATTTAAAGTGAATGTGGTTGTCTCTAATGCCTAACCCATGAACGATAGTGGTAATTCGATAAGAGACATCATGGTATGCACCATATCCAATAGGGTGCAACTATGATGTTCGGACACACCATCAAACTATGGTGTTCCAGGCGGTATTAATTGTGAAACAATTTCCACAATGTCTTAATTGCGTGCCAAAGCTCGTAACTCAGATACTCATCTCTATGATCATATCATAGACATTTTATCCTCTTGTCACGATGATCTTCAACTTCACTCTGAAATTACTTGAACCATTCAATAATTCAGACTTGTGTTTCATCAAGTAAATATACTCAATATCTACTCGAATCATCTGTGAAGTAAGAACATAACGATATTCACTGCATGACTCAACACTCATTGGACTGCACACATCAAAAATGTGTTACTTCCAACAAGTTGCTATCTTGTTCCATCTTACTGAAAACGAGGCTTTTCAGTCATCTTGCCAATGTGGTATGATTTTCATATCTCAAGTGATTCAAAATCAAGTGAGTCCAAACGATCCATCTGCATGGAGTTTCTTCATGCGTATACACTAATAGACATGGTTCGCATGTCTCAAACTTTTCAAAAACGAGTGAGTCCAAAGATCCATCAATATGGAGCTTCTTCATGCGTTTTATACCAATATGACTTACATGGCAGTGCCACAAGTAAGTGGTACTATCATTACTATCTTATATCTTTTGGCATGAAAATGTGTATCACTACGATCGAGATTCAATAAACCATTCCTTTAGGTGCAAGACCATTGAAGGTATTATTCAAATAAATAGAGTAACCATTATTCTCCTTAAATGAATAATCGTATTGCAACAGACATAATCCAATCATGTCTATGCTCAACGCAAACACAAAATGACAATTATTCAGGTTTAATACTAATCTTGATGGTAGAGGGAGCGTGCAATGTTTGATCATATCAAACTTGGAAACACTTCCAACACATATCGTCAGCTCACCTTTAGCTAGTCTCCGTTTATTCCGTAGCTCTTTTATTTCGAGTTTCTAACACTTAGTAACCGAACCGGTATCTAATACCCTGGTGCTACTAGGAGTACTAGTAAAGTACACATTAACATAATGTATATCTAATATACTTCTATCGACCTTGCCAGCCTTCTTATCTACCAAGTATCTAGGGTAATTCTGCTCCAGTGGTTGTTCCCCTTATTACAGAAGCACTTAGTCTCGGGTTTGGGTTCAACCTTGGGTTTCTTCACTAGAGCAGCAGATGATTTGCCATTTCATGAAGCATCCCTTCTTGCCCTTGCCCTTCTTGAAACTAGTGGTTTCACCAACCATCAACAATTGATGCTCCTTCTTGATTCCTACTTTCGCGGTGTCAAACATCGCGAATATCTCAAGGATCATCATATCTATCCCTGATTTGTTATAGTTCATCACGAAGCTCTAGCAGCTTGGTGGCAATGACTTTGGAGAAACATCACTATCTCACCTAGAAGATCAACTCCCACTCGATTCAAGTGATTGTTGCACTCAGACAATCTGAGCACAAGCTCAACGATTGAGCTTTTCTCCCTTAGTTTGCATGCTAAGAAAATCATCGGAGGTCTTATACCTCTTGACATGGTCACGAGCCTGAAATCCCAATTTCAGCCCTCGAAGCATCTCATATGTTCCGTGATGTTTCGAAAACATCTTTGGTGCCTCAACTCTAAACCGTTTAACTGAACTATCACGTAGTTATCAAAACGTGTATGTCCGATGTTCGCAACATCCACAGACTATGTTTGGGGTTCAGCACACTGAGCGGTGCATTAAGGACATAAGCTTTCTACTGTCCGCATAATCGCTACTGTCAACTTTCAACTATCGCTAGGAACATATCTAAACAGTGGAACTAAAGCACGAGCTTACGACATAATTTGCAAAGATATTTTGACTATGTTCAGGATAATTAAGTTCATCTTATGAACTCCAACTCAGATAGACATCCCTCTAGTCATCTAAGTGATTACATGATCCGAGTCAACTAGGCCGTGTCCGATCATCACGTGAGATGGACTAGTCATCATCGGTGAACATCTTCATGTTGATCGTATCTACTATACGACTCATGCTCGACCTTTCGGTCTCTTGTGTTCCGAGGCCATGTCTGTACATGCTAGGCTCGTCAAGTCAACCTAAGTGTTTCGCGTGTGTAAATCTGGCTTACACCCGTTGTATGTGAACGTAAGAATCTATCACACCCGATCATCACGTGGTGCTTCGAAACGACGAACTTTTGCAATGGTGCACAGTTAGGGGGAACACTTTCTTGAAATTTTAATGAGGGATCATCTTATTTCCTACCGTCGTTCTAAGCAAATAAGATGCATAAACATGATAAACATCACATGCAATCAAAAAGTGACATGATATGGCCAATATCATATTGCTCCTTTTGATCTCCATCTTCGGGGCTCCATGATCATCATCGTCACCGGCATGACACCATGATCTCCATCATCATGATCTCCATCATCGTGTCTCCATGAAGTTGTCTCGCCAACTTATTACTTCTACTACTAAGGCTACCGGTTAGCAATAAAGTAAAGTAATTACATGGCGTTGTTCAATGAGACGCAGGTCATACAATAAATAAAGACAACTCCTATGGCTCCTGCCGGTTGTCATACTCATCGACATGCAAGTCGTGATTCCTATTACAAGAACATGATCAATCTCATACATCACATATCATTCATCACATTATTCTTGGCCATATCACATCACATAGCATACCCTGCAAAAACAAGTTAGACGTCCTCTAATTGTTGTTTGCATGTTTTACGTGGCTGCTACGGGTTTCTAGCAAGAACGTTTCTTACCTACGCAAAAACCACAACGTGATTTGTCAATTGCTATTTACCCTTCATAAGGACCCTTTTCATCGAATCCGATCCGACTAAAGTGGGAGAGACTAGCACCCGCTAGCCACCTTATGCAACAAGTGCATGTTAGTCGGTGGTACCTGTCTCACGTAAGAGTACGTGTAAGGTCGGTCCGGGCCGCTTCATCCCACAATACCGTCAAAACAAGATTGGACTAGTAACGGTAAGCATATTGAACAAAATCAACGCCCAGAACTACTTTGTGTTCTACTCGTGCAAAGAATCTACGCCAATAGACCTAGCTCATGATGCCACTGTTGGGGAACGTAGCAGAAATTCAAAATTTTCCTACGTGTCACCAAGACCTATCTATGGAGAAACCAGCAACGAGGGGAAGGAGAGTGCATCTACATACCCTTGTAGATCGCTAAGCGGAAGCATTCAAGAGAACAGGGTTGAAGGAGTCGTACTCGTCGTGATCCAAATCATCGGAGATCCTAGTGCCGAACGGACGGCACCTCCGTGTTCAACACACGTACAGCCCGGTGACGTCTCCCATGCCTTGATCCAGCAAGGAGAGAGGGAGAGGTTGAGGAAGATTCCGTCCAGCAGCAGCACAATGGCGTGGTGGTGATGGAGGAGCGTGGTAATCCTGCAGGGCCTCGCCAAGCACCGCGAGAGAGGAGGAGTACTTGGGAGAGGGGGAGGGCTACACCAGAACTTGAGGTGCGGCTGCCCTCCCACCCCTCACATATATATAGGGGCAAGGGAGAGGGGGGCCGGCCCCCTCAGATCCAATCTGAGGAGGGGGCGGCGGCCAAGGGGGGGAGGAGTGCCTCCCAAGTCAAGTGGAGGCCCTCCCCCCTTAGGGTTTTCCCTCTCCCATGCGCATGGGCCTTGGGGGGGCTGGTGCCCCTGGCCCATTAAGCCTAGGGCGCCCCCCTACAGCCCATGCTACTGTATTGGACGTGGTGGAACAATTTCTGGACCTCCGGACCCCTCCGGAATCCTCCGGAACCTTCTGGAAGCTTCCCGGTACAATACCGAAAAAACCCGAACTTTTCCCGGAACCCGAACAACAACTTTCCATATATAAATGTTTACCTCCGGACCATTCCGGAACTCCTCGTGACGTCCGGGATCTCATCCGGGACTCCGAACAACATTAGGTAACCACATACAAACTTCCTTTATAACCCTAGCGTCATCGAACCTTAAGTGTGTAGACCCTACGGGTTCGGGAGACATGTAGACATGACCGAGACGTTCTCCGGTCAATAGCCAATAGCGGGATCTGGATACCCATGTTGGCTCCCACATGTTCCACTATGATCTCATCGGATGAACCACGATGTCAAGCACTCAATCGATCCCGTATACAATTCCCTTTGTCTAGCAGTATTGTACTTGCCCGAGATTCGATCGTCGATATACCGATACCTTGTTCAATCTCGTTACTGGCAAGTCTCTTTACTCGTTCCGTAACACATCATCCCGTGATCAACCCCTTGGTCACATTGTGCACATTATGATGATGTCCTACCGAGTGGGCCCAGAGATACCTCTCCGTTTACACGGAGTGACAAATCCCAGTCTCGATTCGTGCCAACCCAACAGACACTTTCGGAGATACCTGTAGTGCACCTTTATAGCCACCCAGTTACGTTGTGACGTTTGGTACACCCAAAGCATTCCTACGGTATCCGGGAGTTGCACAATCTCATGGTCTAAGGAAATGATACTTGACATTAGAAAAGCTTTAGCATACGAACTACGATCTTTGTGCTAGGCTTAGGATTGGGTCTTGTCCATCACATCATTCTTCTAATGATGTGATCCCGTTATCAACGACATCCAATGTCCATGGTCAGGAAACCATAACCATCTGTTGATCAACGAGCTAGTTAACTAGAGGCTTACTAGGGACATGGTGTTGTCTATGTACCCACACATGTATCTGAGTTTCCTATCAATACAATTATAGCATGGGTAATAAATGATCATCATGAACAAGGAAATATAATAATAACTAATTTATTATTGCCTCTAGGGCATATTTCCAACAATAAGGACGAAGATGAGCAATGTTCCACGATCAGTGGGTCTCCTCCTCAGACTTGTGTGAGTCCTTGTGCTCTCGAACATCAATGAGGTTGTATGACCCGTTGTTAAGATTTTTGCTGACCACAAAAGGCCCTTCCGAAGGTGGGGATAACTTGTGCATGTCAGTTCGATCCTGGATGAGCCGGAGCACCAGATCTCCTTCTTGAAAGGTCCTAGTTTTAACCCGGAGGCTGTGATAACGATGCAGATCTTGCTGGTAAATTGCTGAATGAGTCGCCGCAAGGTCACGCTCCTCATCCAAAAGGTCAAGAGCATCCTAGCATGCTTTTTCATTATCAGCTTCAACATAAGCCGCCACATGGGGAGAATCGTGATGAATGTCACTAGGGAGAACCGCCTCTGCACCATAAACCATGAAGAAAGGCATGTAACCCGTAGATCAATTGGGGGTAGTATTTATACTCCATAGCACTCAGGTAAACTCTTCCACCCAACAACCCGACGTCCTATGTAAAGGGACCATAAGCCGGGGTTTGATACCTCTCAAGATTTCTTGATTGGCTCTTTCAGCTTGACCATTAGACTGGGGGTGAGCCACAGACGACACATCAAGACGAATATGTTCTTATTGACACAATTCTCTCATTGCACCCTTAGATAGATTAGTACCATTATCAATAATGATACTATGAGGGTATCCAAAATGGAAGATCACCTTTTTAATGAATTGAACCGCCATCGCTGCATCACATTTGCTGACAGGCTCAGCTTCAACCCACTTTGTAAACTTGTCAACAGCTACCAGGAGGTGAGTCTTTTTGTCCTTGGACCTTTTAAAAGGCCCAACCATATCCAGCCCCCCAGTCTGCAAACGGCCAAGTAATTAGAATCATCGTCAATTCTTGAGCCGGCACATGAGCTCATCTTGAAAATTTCTGACAACCATCACATTTACTGACCAAATCTTCTGCATCAGCATGAGCTGCCATCCAATAAAACCCATGACGAAAAGCCTTAGCAACGAGAGACTTAGAGCCCACATGATGGCCACAATATCCTTCATGAATCTCTCATAGAATTTCATGGCCCTCCTCAGGAGAGATGCATCGTTGAAACACCCCTGTAACACTGCATCGGTGTAGCTCACCATTGACAATAGCCATTGATAACCCACAAGTATATGGGATAGTTGTAGCCTCTTTTGATAAGTAAGAGTGTCAAACCCAATGAGGAGCTAAAGGTAGAACAAATACTCTCTCAAGTCCTATCATCCACTGATACGACTCTACGCACGCTTGACGTTCGCTTTACCTAGAACAAGTATGAAACTAGAAGTACTTTGTAGGTGTTGTTGGATAGGTTTGCAAGATAATAAAGAACATGTAAATAAAAAGTAGGGGCTGTTTAGATAAAGATGCAATAAAGTAAATATAACGAGTGTGGAAAAGTGGTGGTAGGAGTTGTGAAATTGTCCCTAAGCAATTGACTATGTTACTAGACCGGTAATCACTATTGCAATTCTATTTGAGGGAGAGGCATAAGCTAACATACTTTCTCTTCTTGGATCATAAGCACTTATAATTGGAACTATAGCAAGCATCCGCAACTACTAAAGATCATTAAGGTAAAACCCAACCATAGCATTAAAGTATCAAGTCCCCTTTATACCATACGCAACAATCCCCTTACTCGGGTTTGTGTTTCAGTCACTTACGCAACCCACTATAAGCGAATCATGAACGCATTGCAACACCCTACAACGGGAATACCTCACGCTTGCGTGACACAGAGGGCACCATAGGACATCACCAAGTAATAAAACATGCAACTCAAACCAATGATAGCAATTCATCAATCACCGATAGGACAACGAAAATCTACTCAGACATCATAGTATGGCAACACATCATTGGATAATAATATGAAGCATGAAGCACCATGTTCAAGTAGAGGGTACAACGGGTTGCGGGAGAGTGGACCGATCTAGATAGAAGGGGGAAGGTGATGGAGATGTTGGTGAAGATGATGGAGGTGTTGGTGAAGATCGCGATGATGATGATGGCCCCCGGCAGCGCTCCAGCACCACCGGAAGCAAGGGGGAGAGAGCCCCCCTTCTTCTTCTTCTTCTTCTTCCTTGACCTTCTCCCTAGATGGGAGAAGGGTTTCCCCTCTGGTCCTTGGCTCCCATGGCTTGGGAGGGGCTCTCGCCCCTCCGAGATTGGATCTATGTCTCCATTTCTGCTTTTCCAAATTCTGCCCCTTCACCGTTTCTTTTATATTTGGAGATCCGTTACTCCGATTGGGGTGAATCTTTCGGCCAGATTTTTCTCATAAAATTAGATTTCTTGCGGGAAAAGAAGAGCGTCAACCACCTTACGGGTGTCCCTGGAGAGTGCCAGGCGTTCCCAGGGGGGAGGGCGCGCCCCCTGTCTCGTGGCCACCTCGGACACTGTTTCGCGTTGATTCTTCCTCCGAAAAATCCCAAATATTCCAAAATAATTCGCCATCCGTTTTTATCCCGTTTGGATTCCGTTTGATATTGGGTTTCTACGAAACATAAAACATGCAACAAACAGGAACTGACACTGGGCACTGGATCAATATGTTAGTCCCAAAAATAGTATAAAAAGTTGCCAAAAGTATACGAAAGGTTAAGAATATTGGCATGGAACAATCAAAAAATATAGATACGATGGAGACGTATCACCATCCCCAAGCTTAATTCCTGCTCGTCCTCGAGTAGGTAAATGATAAAAAAGATAATTTTTGATGTGGAATGCTACCTAGCATAATCTTGATCATATGTATAATCATGGCATGAATATTGAGACACGAGTGATTCAAAGCAATAGTCTATCATTTGACATAAAAACAATAATACTTAGGGCATCCCAACAAACAATCATGTCTTTCAAAATATCAATGCTTCCAGAACGTTATCCCTACAAAATCATATTGTCTTGTATGCTCCCTTTTCTTAACACAAGCCTCATGCCTATCCCGGTGTCAGCCAAGCAATTGTTTCATACTTTAGTATTCTCAAACCTTTTCAACTCTCACGCAATACATGAGCATGAGCCATGGATATAGCACTATGGGTGGAATAGAATATGATGGTGGAGGTTATGTGGAGAAGACAAAAAGGAAGAAAGTCTCACATCGACGTGGCTAATCAACAGGCTATGGAGATGCCCATCAATTGATGTCAATGCGAGGAGTAGTGATTGCCATGCAACGGATGCACTAAGAGCTATAAGTGTATGAAAGCTCAAACTGAAAACTAAGTGGGTGTGCTTCCAACTTGCTTGCTCATGAAGACCTAGGGCATTTAAGGAAGCCCATCATTGGAATATACAAGCCAAGTTCTATAATGAAAATTCCCACTAGTATATGAAAGTGACAATATAGGAGACTCTCTATATGAAGAACATGGTGCTACTTCGAAGCACAAGTGTGGTAAAAGGATAGTAACATTGCCCCTTTTCTTTTTCTTCTTTTTCTTTCTTTTCTTTTCTTTTTTTGGGTGGGATTCTTTGGCCCCCTTTTTTATTTAGGCTTCTTTGGCCTTTCCTTTTTTTCTTTTTTTTCATGGGGCAATGCTCTATAATGATGATCATCACACTTTTATTTACTTACAACTCAATATTACAACTCGATACTAGAACAAAGATATGACTCCATATGAATGCTTCCGGCGGTGTACCCGAATGTGCAATGATCTAGCGTAGCAATGACATAAAAAAATGGACCAGCCATGAAAACATCATGCTAGCTATCTTACGATCATGCAAAGCAATATGACAATGAATGCTCAAGTCATGTATATGATGATGACGGAAGTTGCATGGCAATATATCTCGGAATGGCTATGGAAATGCCATGATAGGTAGGTATGGTGGCTGTTTTGAGGAAGATATAAGGAGGCCTATGTGTGATAGAGCGTATCATATCTCAGGGTTTGGATGCACCGACGAAGTTTGCACCAAATCTCGAGGTGAGAAAGGGCAATGCACGGTACCGAAGAGGCTAGCAATGATGGAAAGGTAAAAGTGCGTATAATCCATGGACTCAACATTAGTCATAAAGAACTCACATACTTATTGCAAAAAATTATTAGCCCTTGAAACAAAGTACTACACGCATGCTCCTAGGGGGAAGGTTTGTAGGAGTTAACCATCGCGCGCCCCCGACCTTCACACAAAGATAAACAATCAAAATACAATGCACGCCAATTTGGTTACATAGTTAATAGACCATAGGTGCATGCTTCGGGAATCACAAACCTTAACACCAACATCCTTACTAAACACAACCATCTACTAGTACCTCCCACATATTATCATCACTATATCGCAAAACTATTGCAAGGAATCAAACATATCATATTCAGTGATCCACAAGTTTATGTAGGATTTTATGACTAACCATGTGAATGACCAATTCCTGTCATCTCTCTAAATAGATATAAGTGAAGCAAGAGAGTTTAATTCTTTCTACAAAATATATGCCCACGCTCTAACAAGTATAAGTGAAGCAAAAGAGCATTCTACAAATGGCGGTTTTCTATGTAAAGAGAAACAGGCAATCCAGACTTCAAATGATATAAGTGAAGCGCATGAAGCATTCTATAAAGCCATACTCAAAAGATTTAAGTGAAGTGCAATGAGCATTCTATAAATAAACCAAGGACTATCTCATACCAGCATGGTGCATAAAAGAAAAGTGAAAACTAAATGCAAAAGACGCTCCAAGACTTGCACATATCGCATGAACGAAACGAACACGAAAACATACCGATACTTGTTCAAGAAAGAGGGGATGCCTTCCGGGCATCCCCAAGCTTAGATGCTTGAGTCTCCTTGAATATTTACTTGGGGTGCCTTGGGCATCCCCAAGATTGATCTCTTGCCTCTCTTCCTTTTCCTCATATCGAAACCTCCTCGATTAGACATATCATCCACACAAAACTTCAACAGGAAACTCGGTAAGATCCGTTAGTATAATAAATTAAATCACTACTCTAAGTATTGTTGCAAACCAATTCATATTTTGTTTTTGCATTGTGTCTACAGTAATATAGCTTTTCCATGGCTTAATCCACTGATATAAATTGATAGATTCATCAAAACAAGTAAACTATGCATCAAAAACAGAATCTGCCTGTAGCAATCTGAACATTCACCATACTTCTGGTACCCCAAAAATTCTACCAAAATTAGGAACAATAAACAATTTGTACAGAAAGACAGTGCAAAAGGAATCAGAACCATTTGATGTTCCAGTAAATAAATGTAAAATCGCGCACTACAGCCAAAGTTTCTGTCCTGCACCGTACAAACCAACAAGCATTGTAGACATCCTAAAGGCAAACCTTGGCACATTATTTTTACAATACAATGGAATTGTACAAGGGGATAATTATTTTCGTTGAAAAGTTTCTGTAATCAAGATTCACAAAGTTTCCATGGGCATGAACAAAGTTCAAGGCTAGCTACCACTTCAACAATGCTTGTCTTTCTCACTTTCACTTTCTTTTTTGAAAAGTTTTAGGGTTCCCCTCTTTATTTTTTTGTTTTTAAACTATATAAAAGCACTCAACAGAAATAAATGACTCTCTAAAACTTCCGGGTTGTCTCTGGCAGCGCTTTCTTTAAAGCCATTAAGCTAGGCATATAGTGCTCAAGTAATGGATCCACCCGGATCCCAAGGTATATCAAAGCCAATTTTAAGTAACAATGATTTGTAATTTAGTAGTGAGCACAAAGTAACATATATCATGCAACAACAAAGTCTAACTCTCTTCCTATGCATCGTCATGTCATAAAAGAACAATTCATGCACACATAGTAAAGGCCAATGCATAGTATACACAGTTTCTTGCAATTCTATCATATTGGAAACATAGAGAGGTGGAGATATAGTTCCTCTCTCATAATAATTGCAAGTAGGAGCAGAAAGCACATGCATATTATATTCATCAAAATCATCATGTGTAGTAGTAAAATGCAACCCGTCAATATAATCCTTAATAAGCACTAAGTTCTCCGATATAGTGTAGTTTGGAGAATTCAAAAAGATAATAGGACTATCATGCGTGGGTGCAATAGCAACAATTTCATGTTTAACATAAGGAACTATAGGAAGTTCATCTCCATAAGCATCATTCATGTTGGCATCTTGGCCACAAGCATAGCAAGCATCCTCAAAAAGGGATATTTCAAGAGAATCAACGGGATCATAGCAATCATCCTTCAGTAAGCACGAAGGGGAATTAAACAATGTATGAGCTGAAGAGTCACTTACATTAGAAGGTGGGCACGGGTGATCAATCCGCTTTTCCTCCTTTTGTTCTTCACTCTCCTCATCATCTTTTTCATCCAATGAGCTCACAGTTTCATCAATTTCTTCTTTCATAGCTTCCTGCAAAATATTAGTCTCTTCTTGGACAACGGAGACTTTCTCAATAAAAGCATTAATATTGTAATTGTATTCATAATTTTCATAGCAATATCTAAGTATAGCAAAATTTTCAGGTCTGTAAACTAAATCGTCAAACGCTTTAAACATAGATTCAATCTCATAAGCACCCATAAAAGCAACAAATTCTTCTATTTGTTCCACATCATAGTAGTCATATATACCATTAGCATAAGAAGCCAAGGTTTTATTATCATTGAATTTGCATGAAAAGGGAAGGTGTGGAGCCTTCATCCTAGAGCAACAAGTATAATCATGTATCAAGCATAGTTGACGAGCATACCAACGGAACATAGAAATTTGATCCCATAATAGTTTCCCTTTTTGTGTCAAGCGATAATCCCTAAATTATTCAAGTTGATCCAACGTGTCTCCCATAACATAGTTGAATGGGGTTTTCTTAGGATTATTAAAGTAGTACATAATATCTATCACATAACGAGCATCGAGGGTTTTACAAGGTTCCCCATCTCCATGAGCAGCAAGTACACCTAATTATTTTGGTATTTCGTGTTCCATATCCATAACTAAAGATAGAGAACAACTTAGAACAACAAATAAAAATTACTTAGTGATAAAGCAAACAAGCACACACGAGAATATTCACCCCACGCTACGACTCCCCGGCAACGGCGCCAGAAAAAGGTCTTGATAACCCGCAACTATACGGGATAGTTGTAGCCTCTTTCGATAAGTAAAAGTGTCGAACCCAATGAGGAGCTAAAGGTAGAACAAATACTCTCTCAAGTCCTATCGTCCACTGATACGACTCTACGCACGCTTGACGTTCGCTTTACCTAGAACAAGTATGAAACTAGAAGTACTTTGTAGGTGTTGTTGGATAGGTTTGAAACATAATAAAGAACACATAAATAAAAAGTAGGGGCTGTTTAGATAAAGATGCAATAAAGTAAATATAACGAGTGTGGAAAAGTGGTGGTAGGAGTTGTGAAATTTTCCCTAAGCAATTGACTATGTTACTAGACCGGTAATCACTATTGCAATTCTATTTGAGGGAGAGGCATAAGCTAACATACTTTCTCTTCTTGGATCATATGCACTTATGATTGGAACTCTAGCAAGCATCCGCAACTACTAAACATAATTAAGGTAAAACCCAACCATAGCATTAAAGTATCAAGTCCCCTTTATCCCATATGCGACAATCCCCTTACTTGGGTTTGTGTTTCAGTCACTCACGCAACCCACTATAAGCGAATCATGAATGCATTGCAACATCCTACAGCGGGAATCCCTCACGCTTGCACGACACGGAGGGCACCATAGGACAGCACCAATAATAAAACATGCAACTCAAACCTATCATAGCAATTCATCAATCACCGATAGGACAACGAAAATCTACTCAGACATCATAGGATGGCAACACATCATTGGATAATAATATGAAGCATGAAGCACCATCTTCAAGTAGAAGGTACATCGGGTTGTGGGAGAGTGGACCAATGTAGATAGAAGGGGGAAGGTGATGGAGATGTTGGTGAACATGATGGAGGTGTTGGTGAAGATCGCGGTGATGATGATGGCCCCCGGCAACGCTCCGGCGCCACCGGAAGCAAGGGGGAGAGAGCCCCCCTTCTTCTTCTTCCTTGCCTTCTCCCTAGATGGGAGAAGGGTTTCCCCTATGGTCCTTGGCTCCCATGGCTTGGGAGGGGCGAGAGCCCCTCCGAGATTGGATCTATCTCTCTGTTTCTCTCTGTTTATGCGTTTCCAGATTCTGCCCCTTCACCGTTTTTTATATCCGGAGATCCGTAACTCCGATTGGGGTGAATCTTTCGCCAAGATTTTTCTTATAAAATTAGCTTTCTTGCGGCAAAAGAAGAGCATCAACCGCCTTACGGGTGGCCCAGGAGAGCGCCA
>NC_041389.1:83923372-83979605 GCF_002162155.2 Triticum dicoccoides
GCCCCCTTGTCTCGTGGCCACCTTGGACACTGTTTCACGTTGATTCTTCCTCCAGAAAATCCCAAATATTCCAAAATAATTCTCCGTCCGTTTTTATCCCGTTTGGATTCTGTTTGATATTGGGTTTTTGCGAAACATAAAACATGCAACAAACAGGAACTGGCACTGGGCACTGGAGCAATATGTTAGTCCCAAAAATAGTATAAAAAGTTGCCAAAAGTATATGAAAGTTGAAGAATATTGGCATGGAACAATCAAAAATTATAGATACGACGGAGATGTATCAATCATCGACTTAGACGTCTGGGTTATTTTCCTGGCCAAATTTCCATCAAGGTAACTCACCCCGGGTCATATAAGCCAAATATAGAACAATCAATCCGGAACAACATGGAGAGCCGCTACCAACTGTGCCTCCAGGTCAGGAATTGCAAGATGTTCCTCCGTAGGCAATTAAACCGAAGAATTATGTAAAATATCAAGGAACACATTAGGTGGTACCGGCTTACGCTGGGACCCTAGCCGGCTTAAAGCATTAGCAGCCTCATTTTTCCTGTGATCAACATACTCCACTTGATAACCCTTGAAATGACCAGCAATTGTATCAACCTCTCAGTGATAAGCCGCCATGAGTGGATCCTTTGAATCCCAAGTTTCTAAAACTTGCTGAGCCACCAGGTCTGAGTCGCCAAAACACCTCACCCGGCTTAGATTCGTCTCTTTAGCCATCCGAAGACCATGGAGCAAGGCTTCATACTCAGCTGCATTGTTAGTACAAGGGAACATCAACCTCAAAACATAACAAAATTTATCACGCGGGGAAGTCAAAATAACTCCCGCCCCCGAGCCTTCCAATTGCCTGGATCCATCAAAGTGAATAGTCCAATATGTGCTATCCGGCTTTTCCTCAGGCATTTGTAGCTCTGTCCAGTCATTATGAAATCCGCAAGTGCTTGAGACTTGATAGACGTCCGAGGCATATACTTCAAACCATGAGGTCCAAGCTCAATAGCCCACTTGGCTACCCGACCTGTGGGTTCTCTGTTTTGAATAATATCCCCTAAGGGAGCAAAACTAAACCACAGTGATGGGATGACCAAGGAAATACTGTTTCAACTTACGGCTAGCCATGAACACGCCATAAACCAGTTTCACCCAATGTGGGTATCTCTTCTTAGATTCAATGAGCACCTCACTGACATAATAAACCGGCCTTTGAACCGGATATTCCTTGCCTGAATCTTTCCTTTCCACCACAACTGCCACACTAACAGCTCTGCTGTTAGCAGCAACATATAAAAGCAAGGGCTCCTTCTAAATAGGAGCTGCAAGAACCGCTGTCTCAGCTAGCTGTCTTTTAAGTGCCTCAAACGCCTCATTGGCAACATCACTCCAGACAAAGTGATCTGTCTTTTTCATCATCTGATAGAGAGGAATGGCCTTTTCACCCAGACGGCTTATAAACCGGTTCAAAGCCGCAATACGACCTACCAAACGCTGGATGTCATTTATACATGTTGGTTTTGCCAAAGAGGTGATAGCCTTGATTTTCTTAGGGTTAGCCTCAATGCCTCTCTCAGAAACCAAGAAACCCAATAGTTTGCCTGTTGGTACACCAAAGACACACTTGTTCGAGTTAAGCATCATCTTATAGACCCGGAGATTGTCGAAGGTCTCTTTTAAATCATCTATCAAGGTCTCTTTCTTCCTGGATTTCACAACAATATCATCCACATAGGCATGAACATTGCGCCCAATCTGGTCATGGAGGCAATTCTGAACACATCGTTGATAAGTCACCTGGGCACTCTTGAGCCTAAAAGGCATAGAAACATAGCAGAAGGCTCCAAAGGGAGTGATGAAAGTTGTCTTCTCCTGGTCCTTAACTGCCATCCTGACCTGATGATAACTGGAATAAGCATCTAGAAAACTCAAACGCTCACAACCCACCGTAGCATCGATAATCTGATCAATATGAGGGAGAGCAAAAGGGTCAGTCGGACAGGCCTTATTAAGATCTGTATAATCCACACACATATGCCAAGTGCCATTTTTCTTAAGCACCAGCACCGGGTTAGCCAACCACTCAGGATGAAAAACTTCAATGATGAACCCAGCCGCCAAGAGCCGGGCCACTTCTTCACCAATGGCCTTACGCCTCTCTTCATTGAAACAACGAAGGAATTATTTGACCGGCTTAAACTTGGGATCAATATTGAGAGTGTGCTCAACGAGTTCTCTCGGTACACCTGGCATGTGTAAAGGTTTCCATGCAAAGATGTCCCAGTTCTCGGATGAAATCGATGAGCACACTTTCCTATTTCTGATCCATATTAGCACTGATGATGAACTGCTTGGATGAATCGCTAGGAACAAAGTCAACCAACTTAGTGTCATCTGCCGATTTAAATTACAACAAAGGGTCATGCTCTGTAGTTGGCTTCTTCAAGGGGGTCATATCTGACGGGTCAATATTATCTTTATAAAACTTCAACTCCTCGGTGACACAAGCCGACTCAGCATACGCAACATCACCTTTCTTCACAATCCAGAGCGATTTTCCTATCACCGTGCACTGTGATGGTGCCTTTATGACCCGACATTTTAAGCTGCAAATAAACATAACAAGGTCGTTCCATAAATTTGGCATAAGCCGGCCGCCCGAAAAAAGCATGATACGGGCTTTCGATCTTGATCACCTCAAAGTCAATTTTTCAGCTCTAGAATCATGGTCATTACCAAAGGCCAGTTCCAGGGTTATCTTACCCACTGGATATGCCGACTTACCATGCACCACCCCATGAAAAACAATAGAAGATCTCTTAAGATCTTTGTCAGTAAAATTCATACGGCGAAAAATATCATAGTAAAGGATATCGATACTAGTGCCCCCATCCATGAGCACCCTGGTAAGCTTGTATCCTCCTACCTAAGGAGCAACCACCAATGCCAATTGACCCGGATTGTCAACCCGAGGCGGGTGATCCTCAAGGCTCCATATGATAGGCTGCTCAGACCACCTCAAATATCGAGGTATCACCGGCTCAACTGAGTTCACCGCCCGCTTATGGATTTTCTGATCTCGTTTGCACAACCTGGTGGTAAACACATGATATTGATGATGTCTGCTAGAACTACGTCGGTATTTCCCCAAAGAGGAAGGGATGATGCAGTATGGCGAGGGTAGGTATTTCCCTCAGTGATGAGACCAAGGTTATCAAACTAGTAGGAGAACCTCCTCACACCACGTAAACAACACCTGCAGACAAATAACAAATACTCGCAACCCAACGTGTTAAAGGGGTTGTCAATCCCTTCCGGGTACGGTGCCTCAAGATAGGCAAAAAACGTGAGGTAAAAGTGGTAGATAGGATAAATAGATCGCGGAACAAATAAATTGCAGCAAGATATTTTTGTATTTTTGGTTTAATATATCTGAAAATAAATTCAAGGGAAAATAGATCACAAAGGCAAATATGATGAAAAGAGACCCGGGGGCAGTAGGTTTCACTAGTGGCTTCTCTCGAGAAAAATGGCAAACGGTGGGAAAACAATTACTGTTGGGCAATTGATAGAACTTCAAATAATCATGACGATATCCAGGCAATGATCATTATATAGGCATCACGTCCAAGATTAGTAGACTGACTCCTGCCTGCATCTACTAGTATTACTCCACACATCGACCGCTATGCAACATGCATCTAGTGTATTAAGTTCATGAGAAAACGGAGTAATGCAATAAGAACGATGACATGATGTAGACAAGATCCGATTATCTATTGTGGAGATATAGATCTCATCTTTTTATCCTTAGTAGCAACGATACATATGTGTCGGTTCCCCTTCTGTCATTGGGATCAAGCACCGTAAGATCAAACCCACTACAAAGCACCTCTTCCCATTGCAGGATAAATAGATCAAGTTGGCCAAACAAAACCCAAATATCGGAGAAGAAATACGAGGCTATAAGAAATCATGCATATAAGAGATCAAAGAAGACTCAAATAATTTTCATGGATAAAAACATAGATCTAATCATGAACTCAAAGTTCAATGGATCCCAACAAACACACCGCAAAAAGGCTTACATCATATGGATCTCCAAGAGATCATTGTATTGATAATCAAGAGAGAGAGAGAGGAAGCCATCTAGGTACTAACTACGGACCTGTAGGTCTACAAAGAACTACTCACGCATCATAGGAGAGGCACCAATGGAAGTGGTGAACCCCTCCATGACGGTGTCTAGATTGGATCTGGTGGTTCTGGACTCTGCGGCGGCTGGAATTGATTTTCGTCGACTCCCCTAGGGTTTCTGGAATATTTGGGTATTTATAGAGCAATGTGGCGGTTTAGGGGGAACCCGAGGTGGGCACAACCCACCAAGGCACGCCAGGGCCTCCTGGCGTGCCCTGGTGGGTGCTGCTCCCCTCGAATAGCCCCAGGTGCTTCCTTGGCCCACTGGCTTTCTTCTGGCCCAAAAAAATCTTCCAGGAGTTTCGTTGTGTTTGGACTATGTTTATATTGATTTCGTGCGATGTAAAAAACATGCAGAAAACATCAACTGGCACTGGGCACTATGTCAATAGGTTAGTACCAAAAAATGATATAAAATGACTATAAAATGATTGTAAAACATCCAAGAATGATAATATAACAGCATGGAACAATCAAAAATTATAGATACGTTGGAGACGTATTAGCATCCCCAAGCTTAATTCCTGCTCGTCCTCGAGTAGGTAAATGATAAAAACAGAATTTTTGATGTGGAATGTTGCTTAACATGTTCATCACATTTCTTTTCTTTATAGCATGGACATATGGACTTTTATATGATTCAAAGCAATAGTCTAGTTTTGACATGAAGACTTTAATACTCAAGCATACCAACAAGCAACCATGTCTTTCAAAATATCAACACTAAAGCAAGTTATCCCTAGCCCATCATGCTCAATCATTGATCCATTCATGAAACACACTCGAATATTAGCTACACCCAATGCTAAAATATGATCATAGTTCCCCTTAGTTGGTGCTCTATAAGAGAATATGGATACTCAAATTCAAAATAAAAATTGCATAAGTAAAAGAAAGTCCCTTCGCAGAGGGAAGTATGGATTTGTAGAGGTACCAGAGCTCAAAGCTTAAATTGAGAGATAAAAATTATTTTTGAGAGGCACACTTTTCCCACCAACGAAAACGATTGGGAGCATCCCAACACTTTCCATGCTAGATACATCATAGGCGGTTCCCAAACAGAAAATAAAGTTCATTCCTTTTTCCACCATAACTTTGACTTTCCATGGCTAATTGTATCCACGGGTGCCCTCCATACCAACACTTTCCAAGGAATTTATTTGACAACATAAAGTAAATTCATTATTCATTTCAGGACTGGGCATCCCTAGTACCTTTGTCGTACTCTCGTGCAATGACAAGTGAATAAACACTCATCGTGAGAATAACACACCTAGCATGGAAAATATTGGCTATCCTTTACCACCTCGCGAGTAGTAGAGCACACAAAAGAGAAATTTATTTTGAACATTAGAGATGGCACATGCAAATTTTCTTAGAACGGCAAGGAAATACCGCATGTAGGTAGGTATAGTAGACTCATATGACAAAACTGGTTTAAAGGGTTTTGGATGCACAAGTAGTGATCATACTTAGTGCAAAATGAAGGCTAGCAAAAAGATTGAGAAGCGACCAACAAAAAAGCGAAAAATCTCGTACCCAAGCATTAAGCATAAGTAACACCGAATAATGCACCATAAGTAGGATATAAATTTCATTGCATAACTATTGACTTTCGTGCTTGCATAGGGAATCACAAACCTTAACATCAATATTCTTACTAAAGCACAATTACTCATCAACATGACTCACATATCATATCGTCATATCTCAAAACCATTAATAAGAATCAAGTTTATTTTGTCCAATGATCTTCATGAAAGTTTTTATTATATCCTCCATGGATATCTATCACTTTGGGACTATTTTCATATGTTGCTTTTGATAAGCTCAAACAAATATAAGTGAAGATCATGAGCATAATTTTTCTCTTTCTCTCAAAGTAATCTAAGTGAAGCAAGAGAGAATTTATTAAAAATTTACTAACTCCCAAATAAATCTAAGTGAAGCATGAGAGCATTTCTTCAAAATTAACAAAGCACACCGTGCTCAAAAAGATATAAGTAAGTACTGGAGCATGTCCATGGCTCTAAATATTTAAGTGAAGCATAGGAGCAAGCATAGCATAATTTTTTTTGCTCTCTCAAAAGGGTGTGTCCAGCAAGGATTCAACACTTAAAACACAAAGCAAAACAAGCAAAGACTCATATCATACAAGACGCTCCAAGCAAAACTCATATCATGTGACGACTGAAAATATAGTTTCAAGTAAAATACCGATGGTTGTTAGAAGAAAGTGGGGATTCCACTCGGGGGAATCCCCAAGCTTAATTGCTTGCTACTTCTTTGAATATTATCTTGGGGTGCCTCGGGCATCCCCAAGCTTAGCCTTTTGCTTATCCTTATTCCTTCATCCATCATAAGATAACCCAAAACATGAAAACTTCAATCACACAAAACTCAAACAAAACCTTCGTGAGATCCGTTAGTATAAGAAACCAAACCACTACTATAATTACTGTAGCAAACATATTCTTATTTTGTTTTTGCATTATAACTACTGTATTCCAACTTTTCTATGGCAAAAACTCATCACATAAAACCATAGAATCATCAAAACAAGCACACAACGCAAAGAAAACAGAATCTGTCAAAAACAGAAAAGGCTGTAGCAATCTGAAAATTTCGAATATTTCTGTAACTCCAAAAATTATAAAATAAAATGGTGGACGTGAGGAATTTGTCTATTAATCCTCTGCAAAATGAATCAACTTAAAATCGCTCTTCTGTTAAAAATGACAAATAATATCGTGAGTGCAAAAGTTTCTGTTTTTCAGCAACATCAAATAAACTTTCACCCAAGTCTTCCCAAAGGTCTTGATTGGCACAGACACTAATTAAAACACAAAAAACACAATCATAACAGTAGTATAATTGTGCTAAAATTCAAGAACAGGAAGAAAAAAGAAAAAATAAATTTTATTCATTGTCCTCATCAAACTCAGCGTCTTTAGTACTATCAGAGTCGGCATATTTCACAAGAGCCGCCATGAGCTCCCCCATATCATTGCAGTTGCGCTTAAGCCACCCCAGCTTCTGTTTAAGAGGAAGAAAATGGCAATGCTTTTCCAACATCAGGACGGCTGAACCGTCGTTGATACTGTCTGATGAATGGATAACGACTGAAATCCGGCGTACCCAATTGGTTGTTCACTCGCCTTCTCCCTGGACACAAGAGTCTAAGAGTAGAATTGACATAGGCTGCTTGCATGTGTCTTTAAAACTTTGAATGAACCACGCCTTTAGCTCGGCCCATGATCTAATGGAGTTAGAGGGCAATCCTTTCAGCCAAGTACGCGCCGGCCCATCCAACATCATGGTGAAGTACTTAGCACATGCAGCATTGCTAACATCCATCATCTCCATATCCATCTCATAACTCTCAATCCAAGCTTCTGGGGGTTGATCTGCCGTCTAATTAGGCACCTTGCGAGGGCCCTAGAAATCCTTGGGCAAGTGCGCATTATGTAGAGCCGACACTAAACATGGCATGCCAAGGGTTCTGGAGGTCACACCTGCCTCCAGAGACACCGATGGGTAAGCCAGAGATTGTTGCTGAGCCGCCAGCTCAGCCTCACGCCGCGCTCTGCCCTGGTCCACCAAAGCCTGAGCATCATTACCAGCGCGTGGTGGGTCAGGCCTACGGGGCTGGTTGTGGTGCTGCTCACTGCTCGACACAGCCGGCAAGTCAATGTGCCTTCTATAACTCCGGCTTGGACGAGGGGTTGAGTGAATCCATTCACGACTATATGAATAAGCGGCCTATTGAGCCACTGCCGTCTGAAGAAGCTCTCCGGCTCGCCGTATTTCCATCGCACATGGTGACTCATCTTAAATAGGGAGAGCCGCCAATCGGGTAGCCGCGACTATCATATTGTCCAGAGGGTTAGAATAATGAGCTGGTGGCGTCGGAACATGATGAGGAGGAGTCAAGTTCAAACGTGGGGGGTCTGCAGCATGTGGCTGAACCGGCGCTCCAACTGCAGGAGCCTCAACGACCTGATCCACAACGGGCGGGTTACTAGTTCCCGCCCCAGGCGTATTGAAAAGGTTTCTTGCATCATCCACCGGAGGTAAACGTCTCTTATGCCTTTTGTTAAAGATAGCGTTTGATGCATTCTGGTCCAAGCTCAAGCAAAAAAATTCTGCTTGAATCCTCTCTGTTTCCCTCTCTAAGGCGGCTTGCTCGTCGCCATCCGGGTATTCTTAGTGTTAAGATCCTCCTTAGCTTGAGCTATCTCATCACATAACTTCGCAACGTCCACATTATGTTGCACTTGGTTCGCTGGGGTTACCTCCACCGTTGGCAACATTGCCATAGCCTCCAGTAGTTCAGATAAAACTTTAGTCAACGGGCGCACAGGGCCTCCAGCCCCAGCTGTCGTAGCAGTTGCTGAATCAGAGATCATTGCTGCCAGAGTTGAAGAATTCTACACCGGCTGCGTACCGGCCAAGAAGATCATAGCCCAGTTGGGCGGCTCATAGGGGTCTGGAACACTGTCGCCATCGGAACAGGCCCCAAGCCTACCATCTTGCACTTGGTACATGGAATTGGTCTCGCCGATTGAGGACTCATCGCCTGAGTAGACAACCGTCTCTCCACCGGACATAGATCCTCCCTCAAGATCCACTCCTTGAGTAAAGCCAACAAAGACACGCTTTGGGGCGGCTTGAATCTTGGCGGGTCGCACGCGCAGATCCGTCTTGACGATGTTAGTGTAGGAGTCCAGCTCAGTTTTTGACTCACTGATCTTGCCGATGAAGACATGAATCCCGCCAAGGGGACCTGGTACCCGTACTCAATTGAGCTGGCCTCGGGGCCCCAGCCCGCGTTGTCGGTGTAGAGCTTGCCGCAGTGACTCTTAGTCATCCGGTCCATAGAGTATGCCTTGATCCCTACGAAGTTGCCCTTAAAGAACTCGTAACCACCATGCGCTAGCCCCACGGTGGGCGCCAACTGTCGTGGACTTAACACGGCAGATGCCCTAGCAAGAGGACCTAAGTGTGGAGCCATCGCTGGTAGGTTAGCTTGAAGGGTTAAACAGGACAAAGGACACACAGAGTTTTACCCAGGTTCGGCCCCTCTCAACAAGGTAAAAGCCTACTCCCACTTTAGGTTGTATTGCTTGGGTTTCGATTACCAGGGAGCGAATACTCTTGACCTAGTTCTTGATCTGTTGTTTCTTGAGTTAACCCGCCGCCGGGTCTCACCTTTATATACACAGGTTGAGGCCAAGCGGCTTACTGAGTCCCGACCAGCTCACACAACATGACCAGCTCGGTTTCTAACAACACTTGCCTTACATAACAAGTTAAACATATGGCGGCTCACCCCCTTGGGCCCTAAGTCACCTCCGGATCTTGGGCCTTCAATAAGCTTGGTTTATGAACCGCCATCTTCACATCTTGGGCTTCTTCATCTTGGGTCGCCCATAGCATGACCCGGCCCCTCCTGGGCGGGTCATACCTAGTAGTCATATCCCCAATAGTAACCGTGGTGACGTGGCATCATTAGTGGAGAGTTACTATAGCTTAATTATCCAGGCATCACAATTCTCCTCCACTACAAGAAATCTCGTCCCAAGATTTACGGGGTAGAGTAAGGGGGAAAGACTCGGGAAGGATGGAGCTCAATACAAGGTAGGTACCTGGGGCTATCTCAGTGAGCATGGCGTAGAGGCACCTCTCGAGTTGTGATTCAACAAAGTCATCGAGAGTAAGGTAAGGAGGTGCAATAAGAAGCTTCAACAGGGTAGGAAATCATTTGTTGCCTAAAACAGAGTGTGAAAGGGGCTCAGAGCATCGAGAATAAGTATTGCATCTGATACCATAATAGATCGTCTCTCGGAAGGTGGCTCGTGATTTTCATACGAAGCCAAATGCAAGGAATAACTTTAGAAACAAGGGTGTACAGGAGAGTCAGGTTTCGATCTTGTGGAACTGTGGGTTATGGGCCCACCATGTGGGTTAAAATAGGAAGGCGCTAACATTTTGCACGGTGATAGCAAGGCAGGTCAGAGGATAGCCTGTCAATTATGTTGGCAACAACATCGGTACCAAGGGCAAGGGATGAAGAGAACCATTTTCCTGCTGGTTAAGACAAGGCGGACCAATAGGCAAAGTTCTCATCCATCGGTGGCTACCGGAATGTCATCAACAATAGTAACAAGATCTTACTGATAGAGCTTGTACACTGAGGCGTTTACATAAGCAGGGAATTATCACTGCTCAGATATTTTAGGTTACAAGAAAGGTTAAACGAAACAATGGAAAGGAAAGTGTAGACTTGATTCGGTTATCGGTGCTCTCGAGTGTCTAACAACTCAGAACCCATGGAAATTTTGAGTCAGCAAGAAATAATAGTTGATGAAGAACTCATAAGAAGTTACGTAGTTCCATGATATTCTCGAGATACCAGAGAGTAATACTCGAGGGTAGAGCAGAATGGAGGTTGGACATGTGAAAAGATCTATAGAAGACAAGTACTTTAACTTGTCGAGAAATGGGATCAAAGAAAACAATACGGTCAAAACCACGGTTGCAAAGGACCAAATATAGGTCCTAGATGAACTTATCACAAGGGGATTATTATATAACAAGAAGCTTCCATGATAAGTTCCACATCGGGTCCATGGGCATGAACACAAAGGTTCAAGGTCGACTCCCACTTCTCAAATGCACAACTTTCCATTCACTTCTCGCATTCAAATAAGTTGTAGCATTGAAATGTTATCCGAAGAAATGTTAGTAGATATAACCCGCATAATCTTCGGGTTCACACGGATATAGGGAAGACATAGATTCAACCCATGGGGGCATCTTAGGAACATATACCACAAACTTCACGAGTAAATAACTCAAACCCAAAAGCAGAGTATGCTTGAGAAAGCAGAAGATGCAATTTACCAAAGGCATTATGTATCCGAGGAAAGGCTCACAAGATTATTGAAAATGGAAGATGCTGTCAGATAAAATCCAACAAGGATCTGGTGGTCCACAAGGAATCTGATGTATGTATTAGTAATTCACCAAAAGAAGAATGAATGTAAGGATATTAGATTATAGAGACAACTTACTAATTCAAAGCTCGAATGTAATGGAATTACGATTCCTAAATCGGGGGATCAGAAGCAGAGGCCCTGATCAAAGACAAGTAAGTTGAATAGACATAGATTGATAATCAATCAAGGCTTGATTTGTCAAACACCAGCTCATGTCTAGGGTGATGTTTGAGCCGAAGGGAAGAATTCTAATTCTGATTGAAGATTGTGAGCATTCAGAAACACATTGAATCAAATGCTCAAAATTAGGATGACAAAGGTTGCTAAAGAACATTGGTAGACATATGGAAGTAACCATAATGTAAGCATGTAAGGAGGAACAAGAGTAATAGGCTACTGAGGAGTTTCGGAAGATCGAATAGCATTCCAAAGAATTCTGTGAAACACATGAACAACTGTGGATGAACGGATACTCGGCAAGCACGAGTTATTATCCACAGGGGTATTCATGCGACAAGGAACTGCAGGGCGGTAAGCACAAAGGATTCTTGGAACATCGGAGAGTATTTCAGGACATCTTGTAATAACAAGAGCAACTGGGGATGAAGGTATGAACGACAATGTAGGTAGTTACACATAAGGATTTATCGATGGTTGGGATTGCAATGGCGAAGGTCACAAGGGTCTTTGGAAAACATCAGAGAGTATCTTCAGAATCTTCTGGTGCACCAAGCAATCATCTAGAGTGAGGGGCTCTCTGGGAGAAAGAATTTACAAGAACCCAGAGTTAGAGTTAGCAAAATGATTTAACCTGAATAGAAGAGAGATCAGATTCCTAGAGTATAGACGGGGAAGAAAAGATCCTAATACCACCCAATGGTGACATGGGCCCGTAAGCCACACACAGCCATGTTAGTAAAACAGTTTATCAAGAACTAGACTCAATTTCAGCCAAGGAGTTGGAAAGGGGGGTTCCTACGGGTAGTCAGCTCTGATACCAACTTGTGACGCCCCCGATTCAATCGTACACTAATCATACACGCAAACATGTACGATCAAGATCAGGGACTCACGGGAAGATATCACAACACAACTCTAAACACAAATGGAAGTCATACAAGCTTCATATTACAAGCCAGGGGCCTCGAGGGCTCGAATACATAAGCTCGATACACAAATGAGTCAGTGCAAGCAACAATATCTGAGTACAGACATAAGTTAAAGAAGTTTTGCCTTAAGAAGGCTAGCACAAACATCAATGATCGAAGAGGCAAGGCCTCCTGCCTGGGACCTCCTAACTACTCCTGGTCGTCGGCGGTCTCCACGTAGTAGTAGTCGATTGTGGTGGCATCATCTGGCTCCTCGGATCCGCCATCTGGTTGCAACAACTAGAAAGAAGAAAGAAGGGGGGAAAGGGTAGCAAAGCAACCGTGAGCACTCATCTAAAGTACGCGCAAGCATCAGATCTATAGTAAGTATGCATTGGTATCAAATGGAAGGGTTGTATCCGCGGACTGAACTATAGAATGCAAAAATAGAGGGGGAAGGCCTAGACTATCAAAGACTAGCATCTTCAAGCAGCTCCAAGCATCTTGCAACATGTAGAAGAGTAAAGAATAGCAGTTTACAATTAACAAACATGTTGTAGCATTAACGCCCAGAGATCCTTCCTCGACTCCCTGCGAGAAAGCAATCCCGGAGCCAACATATCCACAACATATCTCAAGTATCCATTTCTAGTTATATTAGATCATGATACAAGTCTGAACGTCTGTTATCGTGGACACGACTATTAATAGATAATCTTCCCTGCATGGGTGCACCACGTGACCCAACACACTTGATTACTCTGGCCAGACACACTTTTCTGAGTCAATGCCTAGCATCGGAAGATCAACACGTCACATCCCTACCTAGGCTCAGCAGAGAGGTCCCCTCCGCTCTACATCCTAAGCACTCTGGGGTCTTGGGCCCATCGCCCATTGCACTCCGGATAGTTGTGCGACGAGCCGGGACGAGCACCACCTCATCATGGATGGCACTGGCCCGACAAGCCCACGATGCTGAACTGGACATTTGACAAAGCTTTGGCTGATACTGCGACGCCAAGACCCATAACTATTCTTGCGTGGCGGTTAGTGCATAAAGGCCAGAGTCTAACTCAGAACAAATACCCAAACCTGTTAGTGCATTGGGGGCTCGCGGAGACGAGGAGAGACTCACGATAATGTGACCCCGTCACCCTGTCTCGTGGACATACGGCAAGGGCCTACAATGCCTGGCTGTGCCTCGTAGAAAACTCGTGGGTGCTCTACGGGCCCGCCCGACTTTCGCATCAACTCGTGGGTACCCATCAGGGCCAACCCAACTCCAACAATGGTCTCAACTAAAGTCTGGGTAACCGTGTGCCCAAAACATCAAGGGGGAAAACCCGAGGAATCACCCTTGATGGATACCACTCAATGTAATCATCAAGGTGAACGTGGGAGGAATCACCCTCGAGGTCCATGAGGGAGTCCTGGATTCAGGGGTCCCCAAGTGTCCGACCGAGGAATATGGGTCGGGTTGAATGGGCCGTAAAGATCAAGCTAAAGACCATCCTCTGTGTCCGGGTGGGACTCCTCCATGTGTGAATGACAAGATTAGAGTCCGGGTGTATTATTTCCTTCCCTTATGAACCAACCTTGTACAAACCCTAGGTCCCTCCGGTGTGTGTAAATCGGAGGGTTTAGTCCGTAGAGGCTATCATCATTACCATCATCGGAATATCCATAGGCTAGACATCTAGGGTTTAGCCACCATGGTCTCAAGGTAGATCAACTCGTGTAACCTCTATACTCTTCGAATATAATCAAGCAGGAGTACGGTTTTAACTCCTTTAAGAGGGCCCGAACCTAGGTAAACATTGTGTCCCTTTGTCCATTGTTATCATCGATCCTTAGATGCACACTTGGGCCCCCTACCTTAGATCTGCCGGTTTGACACCGACATTTGGGCCCCCTACAAAAGCGATCTATGGCTCGCCTAGTCATCAATGACAATATCACTTCTCGAAGGAGCCTGACTTCTGGGCAGACCCTCCAGCTCGGTGGTTTCATCATAGGAGCTCGTACGACCGTCATGCCCACAACACTCCCTACGACCGCCGAACACCGTCTTCGCATTAGCCTCGAGTACTCCGAAAAGATGGACCTGGCAGATGTCTCGTCTTTGAATGAGCTGCTGGATCACATCGCCGCTTTGGGGGTCTCTACGGACTATGATCGGATCGGGCTCAAGCCTGACCAGAGAGAAATTTATTTCCCACCGATCACCCACCTCGTAGCGGTCATTGAGGAACAGGCCGAAGACACTTCCCTCCCTATGTTGAAGACCAAGTATGTTCGGGTCTCCGAATCCCTCGAGCCGAATACTCTTCCTTTGGACGGTACTTCACGTCTTCTGAACTCTGGCTCAGATGTAGGATCGAGGGAGCCCTTGGATCTCCCCGGACCCGAACCGGTCGTCTCGGAGACCCTACAGGCTCCAAATACAAATGTGGGACACGATTCAAATGTTAAACCACCCACCCACCACAATCAATATTATCCAAGCAACTTCGGTCCTCCAGATATATATGACCTGATGTATGTGCGGCAGCAACCTCAAGAAATGGCCCACCACTTTTGGGCCAGATTCCTGCTTGTTAAAAACAAGATCAAAGATTGCACCGACGATGATGTAATTTTGGTCTAATTGCACCAACGAGGGAATATTAAATGCCCTTGACCATCCTCACATACAGAGCTTCATGGAACTATCACAGGCAGTACAAAAGTACTGTGCGATGGAAAGCACATGGAGGGCCCAAAAAACTTGACTGGAGCCCGCTGCCTTCAAGTAGTGTGCGGCCCGGACTAAACGGATACACCCTAGCGGGTCACTCGACCACCAGTCGATGCGTAGAAAAACTAAACCCTGCATGGGACATAGGTCCGTTCTTGGCGAACTCCTTGACAAGCCTTGTCCGATACATGCCACTCCGAGCACAGACCCAACACATATCCTTCGAGCATGTTGGGTACTCCGACAAGTAGCAAAAAGTGGAGAGGCCATCCTCACCACCACTCCAGAGAAATACTCTTTGAAGAGGGATGACTTTAACGTCCCCATGGTCTTTGAGAGCTTTTCTTCAAATAATCGGCGCAAAGGGCACTCCACAACGTCGTCGAAGTCCACCAAGTTACCGCACTGAGCCCATGGAATGATACGATAATAAGCTTTATAGCCGCAGACGAACCAAAGGCTTGGTCAGTCCGAGCACCCGCTGCCCTAGTACTAAACCCCATTGTGGACGGTTTTCGGCTTACTAAAGTGCTCATGGACGGCGGCAATGGGCTTAACCTCATTTATGAAGACACGCTTGACAAAATACAGATGGACAATTCACGCATTGAGCAAAGCAATACCAACTTTCGAGGCATTATCCCCAGTCGAGAAGCACGATGCTCTGGGAGAATTAAATTGGATGTGGTATTCGGCACACCCAAAAACTATAGATCCAAAAAGTTTCTCTTTCATATGGTCCCCTTCAGTAGTGGGTATCACACCATCCTTGGACGGGACACCTTCTCACGCTTCCAAGCTATACCCTATTACGGGTATATGAAGCTTAAAATGCCCGGACACAATGGAATAATCACAATTTCGAGCGACCCGGACAAAGCCCTCCATGCCGAAAACAAAACTGCATCCCTGGCCCTCGAGGCGTTATCCGAAGCCCTAGCGGCTGAAGAACTAACAACCCTAAGGTCCACGGTGGATAGGTACAATGTGATCCTCGATAAGAGATCTAAATCCACCTATTTTAAGCCAGCTGAGGAAATAGTTAAATTTCAAGTGCACCCGACGGACCCTAACAAGACAGCGTCTATCGGAGCATAGTTGGATCCGGCAGTGGACGCCGCTCTACGCACATTCTTGCGAGAGAATTGGGATATTTTTGCCTAGCACCCTTCAGACATGCTCAGCATCCCACGCAGGCTGGACGAACATAGTCTCAATATAATCAAGGGATTCAAACCCGTTAAGCAGATGATGCGGCGATTCTCCAAACCCAAGCGTCAAGCCATAGGAGAAGAGCTAGCCAAGCTGCTAGAAGCCAGGTTTATTAGGGAAATCAAACATCTGGATTGGTTAGCCAACTTGGTCATGGTACCAAAGAAGGACAAATCCTGGTGCCTGTGCGTCAATTTCAAAGACCTCAACAAGGCTTGCCCTAAAGACCCTTTCCAATTGCCTCGCATTGACCAAATCATTGACGCGTCTGCAGGACATGATTCTTTGTGTTTCCTTGATGCTTATTCCAGATACCATCAGATTAAAATGAAGGAATCGGATCAGGCCGCAACAGCGTTCATCACACCTTAAGGTCCTTTCTGCTTCAACACTATGCCCTTTGGGCTCAAAAACACTGGGGCTACCTACCAGCGTATGATTCAAACATGCTTGGAAAAACAAATTGGCAAAACAGTCAAAGCATACATGGACGACATGGTCATCAAGACAAAATGTGTCGAAACACTAGTGGACGATCTTCGCCTCACCTTTGACAACCTCCGAACATACGACATATGGCTCCATCCAAAGAAATGTGTCTTCGGAGTCCCAGCCGGAAAATTGCCAGGGTTCATTGTTTCCCATAGAGGAACTGAAGCAATCCCAGCCAAGATCCGAGCTTTGTCACAATTGGCTATACCAAGAGACCTAAAGCAAGGCCAAAAACTAGCAGGGTGTGTTGCGGCCTTAAGTCCTTCATCTCCAAATTGGGAAAAAAGCATTGCCACTCTACAAGCAACTACGACACACTGATAGCTTTGAATGGATGGAGGCTACCACAGCCGGACTGGAAGAAATCAAGGCCCTACTCACAAGCAACCCAACCCTAGCTGCCCCAAGTGTTGGCGAGCCTATGTTATTATACATTTCGGTAACTAACCAAGTAGTTAGTGCCATGCTCGTCATCGAGCGAGGGGAAGAGGGACATAAATACCCCACCCAAAAGCCAGTCTATTATGTATCGGAGGTCCTCACACGTTGCAAATCCCAATACCCCCACTACCAAAAGATAGCCTATACGGCCTTCATGGCGTCCCAAAAACTGCGACACTATTTTCAAGAGTGTTTGATCACAGTGGCATCAGAAGTACCACTTAATGATATTATCAACAACAGGGTGCCACTAGCCGCATAGCTAAATGGGCCATCGAGCTTTTACCATACGAAATAATATACAAGCCACACCAGGCTATTAAATCCCAGGTGTTGGCTTCGTCGCTGAATGGATGGAAGCCGAACTCCCTAAAGAGTATAGTTCATACTCCAATTGGATTATGTACTTCGACGGCTCCAAAATGCTGGCCGGACTGGTGGCTGGCGTCATCCTAACGTCTCCTACTAGGGATACAGTCCGCTATGTATTACAAATCATGTATACGGACTCCAACAATGCAGTCGAATATGAGGCGCTTCTGCATGGTCTTCGCATGGCTATCTCCATGGGTATACAACGCCTGGAGGTGCATCGTGATTCAAACCTCGCAATATCCCAGGTCAATGGAGAGTTCGACGCAAAGGACCCAAAACTGGCGGCATATCGAAACTCCGTATTAAAAATATCAGCTCGGTTCGAGGGACTTGAGTTTCATCATGTCGCTCGAGACAGTAACCAGGCAGCCAACATCCTTGCTTGCATGGGTGCTAAGCGCGACCCTGTGCCACATAACACCTTCATGGAAAGTCTGTTCAAGCCATCCGTAGTATGGCAGGGTGAGAGCAGAGAGGATAGTCCAGACCTGGTCACACCCCCAGCTGCCGAACACAATGCAGATACCGTACAAAAAGAGCACTACCAGAGTTCTCGAAAGGTGTATCTCCGAAGAGGAGGGAAGGCAACTCTTGGCAGAAATACATGATGGTCTGGGCGGTCATCACGTCGCAGCTCAAGCCCTCGTAAGCAAGGCTTTCAGGACAGGTTTTTTCTAGCCCACGGCCCAAGCAGACGCTCAAGCCCTTGTCCAACGTTGTGTGGGCTGTCAGCTTTTCGCCAATCAAAGTCACATGTCTCCCACCGCATTAAAAACAATCCCCATTACCTGGCCGATCGTGGTCTGTGGCTTGATATGGTTGGTCCCCTTAAAGGGGGAAGCCACAAAAAGAAATACTTGCTGGTAATGGTACATAAATTCACTAAATGGATAGAGGCCAAACCAGTAAAAACAGTTGAGGCAGGGCCAGTGATTGACTTTATATCTGGCGTGGTACACCGTTATGGTGTCCCGCACAGTATCATCACTAATAATGGCTCCAATTTTATAGCGGATGAGGTGAAAACCTGGTGCGCTAAGTTGGGCATTAAACTCAACTATGCTTCCGTATACCACGCTCAAACAAATGGCCAAGTCAAACGGGCCAATGGTCTGATCATGAGTGGCATTAAGCCCAGACTATTGCGCTCTTTACGAGAATCAGACAAGCACTGGGTTGTGGAACTCGATTTCGTACTCTGGGGACTCCGGACCACGCCCAATCAAACGACTGGACACACACCCTTCTTTATGGTGTGCGGCGTAGAGGCTGTATTTCCCTGCGACATTATTCATGACTCGCCTCGAGTGCACATGTACAAAGAGCGAGAAGCCGAATTACATTGGCAGGATGAGCTAGACGGACTCGAAGAGGAGCGCGATGTTTCTAAGGCTTGTTCTACATTTTATCAACAACAGGTCAGGCGTTCCCAAAGCAGAGAAGTGCGGGCTAAGACATACAATGTCGGAGAACTTGTTTTATGCCTCCCAGAAAAGAAAAAGGACAAGCTCAAACCAAAATGGGAGGGGCCCTTCATATTAGATGAAGTCCTTACTGGAGGATCCTATCGCCTTCTCAATGTAGCGGATAATCGCCTTGAGCCGAACCCATGGAATGCTGCCCGGCTTCAAAGATTCTACGCATAGTTCGGCCTCCTTAGGTTTCACTTTGACTAGGTTTTTTCCTTTTTTCTCTCGTTTTTTCCTTTTCCTTCTCATTGTATGTTCGGATCAACCACACAATTCGGGGTAAACATCTTTAAATATATACACCCACCATACATGGGGGCCTCTCTAACGAAGCATATTATTAAAAGCTTATAGCTCCCATTGTCTATGTCGGTTGTTTTTATACAACTTTTGACATTATATGCACCTCTATGACTTAAGTTTTTGCCAAGCTAGGTTGCCTCGCTCCTGTGTTTATACCATACGTTCCCGATTGTTCGGCTAGGGTGTAAAGGGAGTACCTCTGTGATTGTTACAACCGGGTTATCCGGGTCTGTACCTCAGATGGGTGAAGCCGAAATCTAGCATTCTTAAGGGAATAATTGGTCGGCAAATAAAAGACGAACTGTTTTTTGGAACAAATACAGAATCGGCTGCCTGTAATTCGGATACAAGCCTAGGCATGCATAATTTAGTATGTCAACCCAAGGAAAGGAACCCCCAACGGAACTATTTTCCTTGGAAGATGTTTCTTACGTTAAACAGTAATATAACATAACTCCCCGAACACATTTTGTCTGTTCGAGCAACATGACCGGATTGCCTGGTTTCTGAAGATACTAAATGTTTCTTATTTAACATAGTGTACGGAAACACTTCAACTTCTTGGTTCGGAGGTGGAAGCCGAAGATCTGCGATGACAAATTTTTTTACAATTTTGGAAGGGGATAAGTTCGGTCATAAAGTACAATGATACATAGAATCAAATGCCTACTCTTTTTCTACGCCATTTATAAGGCTATCTAGCTTACAATCTTCTTGCGAATATCTCGCCGCTATCATTACTTGGTCATATACCAAGTTCACAAGAATTTCCTTCCCTGAGGAACAACTCGGGCCATATGATTCAGATCAAGTCTGGTGTAGCGTGTCTTCACAATGGCCCATGCCTCTCGCGCACCTTATCGGCATGCCCACGTCTTCCATAGCTCGAAGCGACGCCGAGACCCCTTGAATAGGTCCGCCAACCCCTCCATACTTTCTGGAGGGGCATCGGATGGCCATAAGGCTTTTACCATATTCTTCATGGCTTTCCGGGCACGCTCGTGCAACTTTGATAGTTCTTTTAGAACATCGCTTTAAAGCCCAGACACTTCCTCTTCATGGCGGCCGGTTAACAGACCTGTATGAACTGTATTATAACATTATGTATTATATGATTATATCAGTACTCCGGATGGTTCAAGAGTCATACGAATATGCTGCACTTCAACTTTTGGTTCTCCTGTTGTGCATCCAAGAGTTGAGCCTTCAAGCTCTTTATCTCTTCGGCTTGCTCCTTCACTTCCTCTTCTAGTTTCTTATTTTGTTTCCCTGGTCACTGGGGCACTCTTCATTTCTTCAAGCTCTATGACAGCGGCATTTAACTGTGTCCGGCTTGTATCGAGCTCCTAGGACAATGCACTATTCTTTTCCTTGAGGACCTGCAGTCATAAATGATCCTCAAATCGGTTAATTCCTACCGCTTTAAGTCTCAGGGGCTGCTGGTATCTATATATTAAAATTGCATAAACTTTCACCTATATATCCTTTGAGATCAGGAGAGTAACTCAAGTAAGTCCGTCCCAGGCAGCTCGGATATACGCGTCCACGGTGCTGAGAGCGGTAAATTCTTGCTCAGAAAAGGCCGGGGCGTTCAGGGTCTCTTTTAAGCGACGGTGATTCATCACGCTCTCCACCTCGGAATTAGTGACAGACACTTCATCTGGATCTTCATGAGGTGGATGAGACGGTGCCACCCCGTATGCGCCCCCATCGTAGTTGACGAATTCGCCACCGTTTTGGCTGCAGCTCAGCTTGCTGGGATCTTTGGTACGGTTCGCCGTATACCTCTCCTGAGCTAATAGAAGGAGGAGGAAAATGATGATTTGGCTTTATGCCTAAACATGAAGTAACAAATATACCTCTTTGGTGATGGAGCAGGCTCAGCGGCGCTCCTAGTCCCCTTTCGTTTCACGCGCTCACCCCGTGAAGGAGTTGTTTTTTTCTTGGCCGCCCGTGCTTGGGTACGGCTCACTGAGTGCCGATCCTGTGGAACACGGTCCAATGCGGAGGGTAAGTTACAAGCGGAAGTATCTCTCTTTTTTAATGATTTCCGAACACTTACCTTATCGAAAGGGTAGAGGTCGAGTAATCGGCCACAATGGCTACCTCCGAGCCATCAAGGCTCGCCTGATAACAAACTTCGTCTTCAAAGTCTAGAAGTATGTCCGAATCCTCATAGAATCCGGGGTCTTTGTTGCGAGCATGGTCCTCTGGCTGAGGAGGGGGCAATGGATGTTTTCGACTACCCTCCTCCATGTCTGTTTCAAAAGGCAGTCAGAGTATCCGGTTAATGCATCCCAATGATAAAGGAAAAGTGCTGATAAATGGCTAACTTACCCATTTGATGGGGTTGTACATGGAAAAGTCTTCCTGACATTTTAAACGGGTGAAATCTTCTTCTTCCCCTTTATAAAGGTTGGCCAGCATGGCAGGCAATGCGGCTTGGTTATCCGGACCCTCTCGCCTATAGCGAGATGCATCGTCCTTCCCGTTGTAGTTCCATAAAGGGGCCACTCTGGATTGGAGAGGCTGGATGCATCGTTTTATCGCAATGGCCATGACTTCAATGATGGAGAGTCCGGAATGGGTCAGCAATCTGACCTTGCTGACTAGTCTCATCACCTCTGCACTATCCTCTTGCTTGGGGGACTTGAGGCGCCAGCTGAGTAGCTTCTTCAAGGGAGCGCTAAAAATTCGGGAAGTCCGTGCCGAACTGGGTCCGAAAGAGGACCGTCCTCAATGTAGAACCATTCCAAAGACCATTCTTCGAACCCCCTCTTCGGAGTCCCGACTGGGTAACCGGATTTGGCTATGCGCCATACTTCGGCGCCGCCCACTTCAAATATAGATCCTCCACCCTGATGGTGGGGAACAAGGCAAAAGAACTTTTTCCATAGTTCCAAATGAGCCTCACAGCCTAAAAGCAATTCACAGAGAGCGACAAAACCAGAGATGTGCAGAATGGAACCTGGTGTGAGGTTGTGTAGTTGGATCCCATAGTACTCCAATAGACCCCTAATGAAGGGGTGGATCAGGAATCCTACGCCCCTCAGAAGGAACGAGATGAAGCACACCCTCTCCCCTTGGCTGGGTTTGGGGAAATTCTCCGCCAATGCACCATTGCCCGTAGAAGCCAATCCCGCCCGTACGGAGACTAGATCCACAGGGGGAAGATATCCTTGCGTCTGGAGACGATTAAGCTGAAGATGGGATACAGAACAACTTCGCCAATCCCCCTCTTGAAGGCCATGGGGACGCGAGGAGGAGCCAGGGGCACTAGCCATGGTTTGAGCTTTTTCCGTAGTTTGCTCTGTTGCTCTTTAGGCGATGTGGGCTGGCATTTGGGGATCCAACCTTGTTATATAAACGGCACCCGTGCCTATTAAAGGGTTAAAATGTAAAAAGGTTATGGATCGTTTGCATTCGCTCAGACGCATGGAAATCGAGGCGACGGTAGGAAGGAATCATGAAGAGTGGCCACAGAAACCGATGCCGGACAAACGCCAATCCAGAGTATGGTGGAGAACCCGCCTTGCAAAGCCGAAGACTTAAATCCGCATACTACATCTTCATTGAAGGCAAGTTCGGGGGCTATTGAGGGACTCCTGGATTTCGGGGTCCTCAAGTGTCCAGCCCAGGAATATGGGTCGGGTTGAATGGGCCGTAAAGATCAAGCTAAAGACCATCCTCCGTGTCCGGGTGGGACTCCTCCATGTGTGAATGGCAAGATTAGAGTTCGGATGTATTGTTTCCTTCCCTTATGTACCGACCTTGTACAAACCCTAGGTCCCTCCGGTGTGTATATAAACCGAAGGGTTTAGTCTGTAGAGGCTATCATCATTACCATCATCGGAATATCCATAGGCTTGACATCTAGGGTTTAGCCACCACGGTCTCAAGGTAGTCAACTCGTGTAACCTCTATACTCTTCCAATATAATCAAGCAGGAGTAGGGTTTTACCTCCTTTAAGAGGGCCCGAACGTGGGTAAACATTGTATCCCTTTGTCCATTGTTACCATCGATCCTTAGATGCACAACTTGGCCCCCCTACCCGAGATCTGCCGGTTTTGACACCGACGGTCCACCATTGAGAGGTTGCACGACAGAGTCATATCGAGGGTGGTGAAGGAGGAATCACCCTCTCGATGACCACGACCGAGTAGCTACACTACAGAGTTATCATCAGGAGTGCGTTACGAGGTATCACCCTCGGCACTCGATAGTATCTCTGCAGAGTCAGGAAACAAAGGGGGTGTGATGTGATGTGAGGTGTCGGGCTCCGGTCGTCGATCATGTTGATCGAGTCGTTGATGATGAAGCAGGAGTAACAAGGACATGGTGGGGGACACTGATGGATCACTAACCAACCTATACTAAGTAGTTCAGGATAAGCAGGTAAGGTATAATAGCAGGTACAAAAGCAGGCTATGCATCAGAATAGGAGCAATCAATTACAGTAGCAAAATCTAATGCAAGCATGAGATAATGGAATGGGCGATATCGGGATGGTCAAAAGGGGAGCTTGCCTGGAAGCTCCACTGAAAGGGAAGAAGAGTCGTCAATGACATAGTTGATCACAGGGACATCAGCAGGAGTCTCGCGGTCTACCGGAGAAGAAGAGGGGAAGAAACAGTAAACAAAAGCAAATAGATGCAAGACATGACAACAAGTGGTGCTAGGGGTGTTCTAACACAGTGCTATGCGATACTGGCGAAGGGGGATAACATCCAGGAAAGTTTTCCCGAAGTTTGGCATTTTCGGCAGATGAAACGGATGGGGACGATTGCATGTTCACTATGCTAGGGGCACGTGGCAGATGAAGGACTGTGTATTCGGATTTGTCTCTTCGTTCTGAGCAAATTTCATCTATAAATTTTTTTCATCCGAGCTACAAATTATTTTATATGATTTTCTAAAGTGTTAAACAATATTTAAGATTTACCAGATTTAATTTAATCAGAAATAGGATTATGACATCAGCCTGACGTCATCACTCAATAGTGCTTTGACTAGGTCAAACTGACGTGTGGGGTCATTCTATCATAGACCTAACTAATTAACAGTTTTAACTTAACTAATCTAGTTAATTAGGTTAACTAATCAAAATTAATTAATTAATTAATTAATTCTTATTATTAGTATTATTATTACTTATTTATTATTATTTTTAAACCAGGGGCGTGGGGGGCTGCTGGCAGTGGCACCAGGCCAGCGGGGCGGCCGTGGGCGCCCGTGGAGGCGGAACCACACACGGCCCTAGGAGTAGCTTGGGCCCCGGCGGCCGGGAGCGGCATCCGGCAAGGCCAGGCAGCAAGTGAGCGGCGGCAGGCCGCAGCGTGCGAGCGCGCGGGTCGGGTGCGGCCGGCGCGGCGAAGCAACAACGGTGATGGCGGGTAGCAGCAGCGACGGGGGCGGCTGCATCGCAGCTGGTAGAAGCGAGAGGCAGCAGTGGGGTGCAACGAGCGCGGGCATGGCCGCGCGCAGGTGGGCGCGGGCGGGCTCATGGCCAGCACGCACAGGCAGGCGCGCGCGCTTGCAGACAGCGCCAACGAAGGCCCAGGGCGCAGGATGGGCAGGGGATCGGCTGCGGTGAGCGCGAGCTCCAGTGAGTTTGGCGCGGTACCGTACTACAACTACGGTGACAGGTTCGACGGTGGGAAAGGGGGAATCGGTGTAGGGCTTCACAGCGAAGCTCTTGGGTGTGTGTTAGGGAAGCAAGGGACAGGCCGGACCAAGGTGAATCGATGGTGAGGTGTGTGACGACCGTCGAGGAAGAAAAACGAGGCGATGGCTCCATGGCGTCCTAGGGGTGGCTCTCTGCATGGATGAAGAGGACGACGACGTGCTCCTCCTGGGCATGGCGATGCGGCGTCGGGCAACGCCGAGCGGCATGGGTTCAGGTGTCGGGGTTGGCATGTCGTGCCTCAATCCAGAATGTGGGGAGAAAGTGGGGAAACGAGGAGGGTCGTGGGGGGACGAGTGGGGGATTAGGTCACGGGAGGGAGTGGCCTAATAGGCCAGGGGGCAGCGGGGACGGGGTGGCCGGTGATACGTCTCCAACGTATCTATAACTTTCGATTGTTCCATGCTATTATATTATCTGTTTTGGATGTTTTATATGCATTTATATGCTATTTTATATTATTTTTGGGACTAACCTATTAACCTAGAGTCGGGTGCCAGTTTCTGTTTTTTTTTTCTGTTTTAGAGTTTTGCGGAAAAGGAATACCAAATGGAGTCCAAACGGAATGAAACTTTCGCAATGATCTTTCCTGGACCAGAAGCAAACCAGGACACTTGGAGATGAAGTTGCAGACTCAACGAGGTGGCCACAAGGGTGGAGGGCGCGTCCCCCTACCTCGTGGGCCCCTCGGAGCTCTCCTGACCTAATTCTTTCGCCTATATATACTCTTATACCCCAAAACGATCAGAGGGAGCCACGAAAACACTTTTCCACCGTCGCAAACTTCTGTACCCATGAGATCCCATCTAGGGACCTTTTTTTGCGTCCTGCCGGAGGGGGATTCGATGACGGAGGGCTTCTACATCAACACCCTTGCCCTTCCGATGAAGCGTGAGTAGTTTACCACATACCTGCGGGTCCATAGCTAGTAGCTAGATAGATTCTTCTCTCTCTTTGATTCTCAATACCATGTTCTCCTCGATGTTCTTGGAGATCTATCTGATGTAATATTCTTTTTGCGGTGTGTTTGCCGAGATCCGATGAATTGCGGATTTATGATCAGATTATCTATGATATTATTTGATTCTTTTATGAATTCTTATATGCATGATTTGATATCTTTGCAAGTCTCTTCGAATTATCGGTTTAGTTTGGCCTACTAGGTTGGTTTTTCTTGCAATGGGAGAAGTGCTTAGCTTTGGGCTCAATCTTCCGGTGTCCTTTCCCAGTGACAGTAGGGGCAGAAAGGCACGTATTGTATTGTTGCCATCGAGGATAAAAATATGGGATTTTCATCATATTGCTTGAGTTAATTCCTCTACATCATGTCATCTTACTTAATGCATTACTCTGTTCTTTATGAACTTAATACTCTAGATGCAGGCAGGAGTCGATCGATGTGTGGGGTAATAGTAGTAGATGCAGAATCGTTTCGGTCTACTTAACACGGACGTGATGCCTATGTTCATGATCATTGCCTTAGATATCGTCATAATTATGTACTCTTCTATCAATTGCTCGACAATAGTTTGTTCACCCACCGTATTATTTGCTATCTTGAGAGAAGCCACTAGTTTCTGATCTATTATTTTCCATCATACAATTTTCTGATCTATTATTTTGCAATCTTTTACTTTCTGATCTATAAACCAAAAATACCAAAAATATTTACTTTACCATTTATCTATCTCTATCAGATCTCACTTTTGCAAGTAACCATGATGGGATTGACAACCCCTTTATAGCATTGGGTGTAAGTTTGATTGTTTATGCAGGTATTCGGTGACTTGTGAGTTGTCTCCTACTGAATTGATACCTTGGTTCTCAAACTGAGGGAAATACTTACTCTACTTTGTTGCATCACCCTTTCCTCTTCAAGGGAAAAACCAACACAAGCTCAACAGGTAGCAGCCGGCTGGGCTGATTGGCCCAGTTGGTCTAGGGGCCTTTTGCTTTAGTCTTTTCCCTTTTTTATTGTTTCCACCTCTGTTTTATTTATTTTAGGGCAATAAACCACTTTATAAAAAGTTGGTTCACCACCAATATTGATTATGGAATATTTGCCACACGATGAACATTTTAGTTTTGATATTTTGAAAACTTTAAATTTTTGGTTTGGATTTAAATTTGAATTTGAATGAGGTTTCAATCAACGCGGGTTTATCAATAGTAACCGTGGTGATGTGGCACCATTAGCAGAGAGTTATCGTAGCTTAATTATTTCAGTGTCACACTTTGACACTGATCTGGATGATTCTAAGTCACAAACCGGATACGTATTTATATTGAATGGTGGAGCTGTCAGTTGGTGCAGTTTCAAGCAGAACGTCGTGGCAGGATCTACGTGTGAAGCGGGGTACATAGCTACTTCGGAAGCAGCAAATGAAGGAGTCTGGATGAATGAGTTCATATCCGATCTAGGTGTAATACCTAGTTCATCGGGTCCAAAGAAAATCTTTTGTGACAATACTGGAGTAATTGCCTTAGCGAAGGAATCCAGATTTCACAAAAAGACCAAACACACCAAGAGATGCTTCAACTCCATCCGTGATCTAGTGAAGGAGGGAGACATAGAGATATGCAAAATAAATACGGATCTGAATGTAGCAGACCCGTTGACTAAGCCTCTTCCACGAGCAAAACATGATCGGCACCAAGACTCCATTGGTGTTAGAATCATTACAATGTAATCTAGATTATTGACTCTAGTGCAAGTGGGAGACTGAAGGAAATATGCCCTAGAGGCAATTATAAAGTTGTTATTTTATATTTCCTTATTTCATGATAAAGGTTTATTATTCATGCTAGAATTGTATTAACCGGAAACTTGGTACATGTGTGAATACATAGACAAAATAATGTGTCCCTAGTAAGCTTCTACTAGACTAGCTCGTTAATCAAAGATGGTTAAGTTTCCTAACCATAGACATGTGTTGTCATTTGATGAACGGGATCACATCATTAGTACAATGCTGTGATGTACAAGACCCATTCGTTAGCTTAGCATTATGATCGTTCAGTTTTATTGCTATTGCTTTCTTCATGTAAAATACATATTCCTTCGACTATGAGATTATGCAACTCTCGGATACTAGAGGAATGCCTTACGTGCTATCAAACGTAACAACGTAACTGGGTGATTATAAAGATGCTCTACAGGTATCTCCGAAGGTATTACTTGGGTTGGATAGATCGAGATTAGGATTTGTCACTCCGAGTATCGGAGAGGTATCTCTGGGCCCTCTCGGTAATGCACATTATAGGAAGCCTTGCAAGCAAAGTGAGTAATGAGTTAGTTGCAGGATGATGCATGACGAAACGAGTAAAGAGACTTGCCGGTAACGAGATTGAACTAGGTATGAAGATACCGATGATCGAATCTTGGGCAAGTAACATACCGATGACAAAGGGAATAACGTATGTTGTCATACAGTTTGACCCATAAAGATCTTCATAGAATATGTGGGAGCCAATATGAGCATTGATACGTCCATTTTGCATCATGCTTTTATATCAATATTTATTGCATTATGGGCTGTTATTACACATTATATCTCAATACTTATTGGTATTCTCTCTTATTTTACAAGGTTTACCATGAAGAGAGGGAATGCCGGCAGCTGGAATTCTGGCTAGAAAAGGAGCAAACGTTGGAAACCTATTCTGCACAACTCCAAAAGACCTGAAACTCCACGAAACATCTTTTTGGATTTAATAAGAATTGTTGAGCGAAATAAATATACCAGGGGGCCCACACCCTGTCCAGGAGAGAGGAGGGCGCCCCCCTATAGGGCGCGCCCCCTATCTCCTGGGCCCCCTGGTGGGCCTTCGGTGTCCATCTTGTGCTATATCAGAGCTTTTACCCTGGAAAAAATCGTGGGCAAGCTTACGGGACGAAACTCCACCGCCACGAGGCGGAACCTTGGCGGAACCAATCTAGGGCTCTGGTGGAGTTGTTCTGCCGGGGACACTTTCCTTCGGGAGGGGGAAATCATCACCAACGTCATCACCAACGATCCTCTCATCGAGAGGGGGTCAATCTCCATCAACATCTTCACCAACACCATCTCCTCTCAAAACCCTAGTTCATCTCTTGTATCCAATCTTGTATCAAAACCACAAATTGGTACCTGTGGGTTGCTAGTAGTGTTGATTACTCCTTGTAGTTGATGCTAATTGGTTTACTTGGTGGAAGATCATATGTTCAGATCCTTTATGCAATTATTACTCCTCTGATTATGAACATGAATATGCTTTGTGAGTAGTTACGTTTGTTCCTGAGGACATGGGTGAAGTGTTGCTATTAGTAGTCATGTGAATTTGGTATTCGTTCGATATTTTGATGAGATGTATGTTGTATTTTCCTCTAGTGGTGTTATGTGAACGTCGACTACATGACACTTCACCAATATTTAATATCAATATTTATTGCATTATGGGCTGTTATTACACATTATATCTCAATAATTATGGCTATTCTCTCTATTTTACAAGGTTTACCATGAAGAGGGGGAATGTTGGCAGCTGGAATTCTGGCTGGAAAAGGAGCAAACGTTGGAAACCTATTCTGCACAACTCCAAAAGACCTGAAACTCCACAAAACATCTTTTTGGATTTAATAAGAAATAATCAACACTAGAGGAGAGACAACCCATCATCTACTTATTACTTCCCAATGCCTTCCTCTAGGCCCAAACAATGGTGAAGTGTCATGTAGTCGACGTTCACATAACACCACTAGAGGATAGACAACATACATCTTATCAAAATATCAAACGAATACCAAATTCACATGACTACTAATAGCAAGACTTCTTCCATGTCCTCAGGAACAAACGTAACTACTCACAAAGCATATTCATGTTCATAATCAGAGGGGTATTATTATGCATTAAGGATCTGAACATATGATATTCCACCAAATAAACCAACTAGCATCAACTACAAGGAGTAATCAACACTACTAGCAACCCACAGGTACCAATCTGAGGTTTTTGTGCAAAGATTGGATACAAGAGATGAACTAGGGTTTGAGAGGAGATGGTGCTGGTGAAGATGTTGATGGAGATTGACCCCTTCCCAACGAGAGGATCGATGGTGATGATTTCCCCCTCCCGGAGGGAAGTTTCCCCGGCAGAACAGCTCTGTCGAAGCCCTAGATTGGTTCCGCCAAGGTTCCGCCTTGTGGTGGCAGAGTTTCGTCCCGTAAGCTTGCTTGTGATTTTTTTTCAGGGTAAGAGACTTCATATAGCAGAAGATGGGCACGGGAGGGATGACAGGTGGCCCACGAGGCAGGGGGTGTGCCTAGGGGGATAGGGCGCGCCCCCCACCCTCGTGGACGGCGGGTGGCTGAGGGAGTCCTAGATTAGGGGGTGTCCGGATAGCCAAACTATCACCGTTGGCCGAACTCCTAGACTATGAAGATACAAGATTGAAGACTTCGTCCCGTGTCCGGATGGGACTTTCCTTGGCGTGGAAGGCAAGCTTGGCGATACGGATATGTAGATCTCCTACCATTGTAACCGACTCTTTGTAACCCTAACCCTCTCCGGTGTCTATATAAACTGGAGGGTTTTAGTCCGTAGGACGAACAACAATCATACCATAGGCTAGGTGCTACGGTTTAGCCCCTCTGATCTCGTGGTAGATCTACTCTTGTACTACCCATATCATCAATATTAATCAAGCAGGAGTAGGGTTTTACCTCCATCGAGAGGGCCCGAACCTGGGTAAAAACATCGTGTCCCTTGTCTCCTGTTACCATCCGCCTAGACGCACAGTTCGGGAACCCCTACCCGAGATCCGCTGGTTTTGACACCGACATTGGTGCTTTCATTGAGAGTTCCTATGTGCCGTCGCCATCAGGAAGGATGCCTCGTCCCGTCTTTAAAGACGGCACCGTTGCCAAAGGAGCTTTGGCCCTCGGCCAAACTCTCCGGCTAGGGGGTTTTCTTATGACCGCATGCTCGGCCGCCGCGCCGACGATGACTTCTCGGATCATCAAAAGCAATCTTCACATCAACTCGGAACTCGCCGAACAGTTAGATCCGACGGAGCTCTCCTCCTTGAACGAGCTCTTGGATCGCATCGCCGCCCTGGGAGTCGCTACAGATTACGACCAGATTGGGCGTAAAACTGATCTGAGAGAGATTAACTCTCCCCAGGCTACCCACCATGTTGCTGTGGTAGAGGAACAATACGGCGACCCTTCTTCTATCCTAAGGACTAGCTATGTCCGGATTCCTGACCCCTCCATGCCGGATTCCCACGGAGGGGAGAACACCACTCAAGCCCTGAACTTAAAGTCAGGCAGCGGGCCAAATTCATCAGACAACGTCCAAGAACCCTAGCTTCCAAGTTATGAAGCTTCTTGGCCCCTGAGTCTTAGATCGTACGGAGTTCGGAATTTAATTCCACCCGCCCACCCAAACATAAGCGATCTATCCCAAATCCGGCAAGATCCCACTGAAACAGTACATCATTACTGGGCCAGATTCCTCCTGGTCATGAACAGGATAAAGGACTATCGTGAAGAGGACGCAATTTCATTCTTCTGCATTAGTTGCACGGACGAAGGAATCCTCAACGCCGTAAGTCGTCACGAAATTACACACTTCGCCGACTTGGCGTCCATAGTACGAAAGTACTGTGCGATGGAGAGCGCCTGGAAAACCGAAATCAAATTTTGGGATAATCCGGCCTTGAACACAACCCCAGTCCAAAGTAAAGGGTGCATCATTACCATGCACCTGGGTTAAATACCAAAAAGCAAAAACCCTTCAAAGGGCATGGAACCGTATTGGAAGGATGGCTCAACGGACCCTGCAAAATTCATAGCACAGAGGGCGCCACGCCAACTCATATCCTTAGAGCATGTTGGATACTACGGGAGGTGGCCAGAAGTGGCGAAGAGCTTCTAGCTCCAGAGCTCCAGCCCAGCAATACCAGTACGGTATTAACAGTCTTCAAAACTTTCGCATCAAATAATATGCGGAAACGAATAATTCGCAGCCTCGCCGAAGTCCACCAGGTAGCAACAATAAATCCATGGGGTGACACGGCTATTACCTTTAACGCCAGTGACGAACCTAAATTCCGAACAGCCCGAGCACCAGCCGCATTGGTCCTCAGTCCAATAGTGGACGGCTTTCACCTTACCAAGGTACTCATGGATGGCGGCAGCGGATTAAACCTCATTTACAAGGAAACCCTTCGAAAAATGGAAATAGACTGGAGCCGCATTAAGCGGAGCAGTGTAAACATTACAGGAATAATCCCCAGTAGGGAAGCATGCTGTATAGGAAAAATCACACTGGATGTGTTGTTCGGCACGTCGGACAATTACAGGTCCGAGGAGGTCACATTCCAAGTGGCCCCATTCAGCAGCGGATACCATGCTCTATTAGGGCGGGAGGCATTCACAATTTTTCAAGCTATACCCCATTACGGGTACATGAAGCTCAAAATGCCCGGACCCAACGGAATCATCACTCTTGCTAGTGACCCGGACATAGCACTCCGCGCCGAAGATAAAACAGCCGCACTAGCCCTGAAGGCACTATTCGAAGCCCTAGCAGCCAAGGAACTCACTGCACTGCACTCCTCGGTGAACAGGGACAATGTGATACTCGATAAGAGATCCAAGTCCACCTCTTTTAAACCGGCGGACGAAATAGTCAAATTCCAAGTCCATCCAATGGACCCTACAAAAACGGCCTCCATCGGGGCACAATTAAAACCTGATGTAGACGCCGCACTACGAGAATTCCTACGGGAAAATTGGGACATCTTTGCCTGGCACCCTTCAGACATGCCAGGAATCCCACGCCGGCTGGCCGAGCACAGCCTAAATATCTTGAAAGGATTCAAGCCAGTCAAACAAGCTCTTCAGCGCTTCTCCGTACCCAAGAGACAGGCCATGGGAGAAGAACTAGCCAAACTATTAGAGATATAAAACATCCGGACTGGCTAACAAACCTGGTAATGGTACCAAAGAAGGACAAATCCTGGCGCCTGTGTGTCGATTTCAAGGACTTTAACAAGGCTTACCCAAAGGATCCCTTCCCCCTTCCCCGCATTGATCAAATTATCGACGCTACCGCAGGACACAATTCATTGTGCTTCCTCGACGCATACTCCGGCTACCACCAAATTAAGATGGCAGAGCCAGACCTAGCCGCAACAGCATTCATCACTCCATACGGCCCATTCTGCTTCAACACAATGCCCTTCGGGCTCAAAAACGCCGGCGCAACATATCAGCGCATGATTCAGACATGTCTGGCAAATCAGATCAGCAAAACAGTGGAGGCATACGTAGATGATGTGGTCGTCAAATCCAAGCATGTCGAAACTCTAGTAGACGACTTGAGGCTCACATTCGACAATCTCCGAGCATATGACATTAAGCTCAACCCGGAAAATGCGTTTTCGGCGTACCAGCCGGAAAGCTCTTGGGCTTCATCGTATCCGGTAGAGGAATTGAAGCAAACCCAGCCAAGATCCGAGCTCTGTCACAATTGGATATCCCAAAGGACCTCAACCAAATACAAAAAATGATTGGATGCATGGCGGCTCTAAGCCGCTTTATCTCCCTCTTAGGAGAAAAGGATTTACCCCTTTATCGCCTCCTGCGGCGCACCGAACACTTCGAGTGGATGGATGTCTCCACGGCCGGACTCGAATAAATCAAAGCCATATTGGCAACAAATCCGGTCCTGGCCGCGCCCAACACGGGCGAACCAATGCTATTATACATCACGGCAACCCATCAAGTTGTAAGCGCTGTGCTCGTTGTCGAACGAGAAACGGACGGACACAAGTTCCCTCTCCAAAAACCAGTTTACTACGTGTCCACTGTCCTAACTCCATGCAAGTCACGGTACCTGCATTATCAAAAGATAGCATATGCAGTCTTCATGGCATCCCAGAAGCTGCGACACTATTTCCAAGAGTGTACGATAACAGTAGCCTCTGAAGTACCTCTTAATGACATTATAAACAACCGCGACGCAACGGGCCGGCTTGCCAAATGAGCCATCGAGCTCCTCCCGTTCGACATAACTTACAAGCCAAGGCGAGCTATTAAGTCATAGGTTTTGGTCGACTTCATCGCCGAATGGACTGAAGCCGAACTCCCTAAAGAGTACGGCGCATATTCCAACTGGATCATGCATTTCGATGGCTCCAAAATGTTGGCCGGCTGGGGGCTGGCGTCATTCTGACATCCCCAACCGGAGATACAGTCCAATACGTACTTCAAATAATGTACACGGACTCCAACAATGCAGCCGAATACGAGGCCCTTCTACATGGTCTCCGGATGGCAGTCTCCATGGGCATTCAGCCCTAGAGGTCCGCGAGGATTCAAACCTCGCGATATCCCAAATAAATGGAGACTTTGATGCCAAGGATCCGAAAATGGCAGCTTATCGCAACGCCGTCCTAAAAATGTCAGCTCGGTTTGAGGGGCTCGAATTTCACCATATAGCCCGGGAGAACAACCAGGCAGCAGACGTGTTGGCACGCATTGGCACAAAGCGCGATGCCATCCCTCCCAACATCTTCCTAGAGAGGCTTTTCAAGCCATCCGTATCATGGGAGGGAGAGTCCGGAAATAACGGCCCGGACCTAACCACACTTCCCCTCACCGAACATTCTGACATAGTTGGTGGCTCCGCCACCGAAATAACACCGTCAGCCCACACAATAATGGCAGTCATTGCCCCGTGGACAGAACCGTTCCTAGCCTACCTAACTAGGCAGGAACTTCCTGAGGACCAAAATGAGGCCCGCTGCATAGTGCGGCGATCTAAAGCCTATAAGGTCCATGAGGGAGAGCTTTATAAGAAAAGCACAACCGGAGTCCTTCAAAGGTGTATCTCCGAAGAGGAAGGGCGAAATCTTCTGGCTAAAATTCATGCTGGACTCGGCGGGCACCACACCGCAGCCCGGGCCCTTGTAGGCAAGGCCTTCCGTGCAAGATTTTATTGGCCGACGGCCCGGGCAGATGCTCAGGACTTGGTCCAACGATGCGTAGGATTCCAGCTCTTTGCTAATCAAAGCCACATGCCACCCACCGCCCTCAAAACTATACCCATCACCTAGCCGTTCGCGGTCTGGGGGCTTGATATGGTCAGACCCCTTAAAGGAGGAACCTACAAGCAAAAATACCTACTGGTCATGGTGGATAAATTCACCAAATGGATAGAGGCAAAGCCTATTAAGACGGCCGAATCCGGACCGGTGATAGACTTCATATCAGGGGTAGTACACCGTTATGGCGTCCCCCATAGCATCATCACTGATAATGGCATGAACTTCACGGCCGACGAGGTCAAACTCTGGTGCAAAAACATGGGCATCAAGCTCGACTATGGTTCAGTCTATCACCCTCAAACTAACGGTCAGGTCGAGCGAGCAAACGGTCTAATCATGAGCGGCATTAAACCTAGACTAGTGCGGTCCCTCAAGGAATCTAATACGCACTCGGTAGAGGAGCTCGACTCTGTACTCTGGGGGCTGCAGACCACGCTGAATCGCACTACCGGATTCACACCATTTTTTATGGTATACGGCGCAGAGGCAGTTTTGCCCTGCGACATAATTCATGACTCACTTCGCGTGCGCATGTACGAAGAAAGAGAAGCCGAGCTTGATCGGCAGGATAGTTTGGACGCCTTGGAGGATGAGCGCGACGTGGCAAAAGCCCGTTCTACATTCTATCAACAGCAGGCTCGAAGATACCAAAGCAGAGAAGTACGGGCCAAAGCTTACAATGTTGGCGAATTAGTTCTACGCCTTCCGGACAAGAAAAAGGACAAACTCAAGCCCAAATGGGAGAGTCCCTTCATCATCGACCAAGTCCTGACCGGCGGCGCGTACCGTCTGCGAAACGCATCGGATACCCGACTGGAGCCGAACCCATGGAATGCAGCCTGTCTCCGAAGATTTTACGCATAGCGCCGGACTCGGGGTTCGTCTCCTTCCTCTGTCTATATTTTATACCTTAACTGTCTTTTATTTCTCTTCTTCCCCCTCCTTTTTTTGAAGCCATTGAAGGCTAGTTTGCGCATTATTCACGCACACTTGACGTGTTGTCCGTGCTCAATATACCTGGGGGCTTCTTTAACAGAAGCTTATTTCTATGGGTTTTACGCCCAACACATGTGTCACACTTCCGCATGTACCTTTTATTCACCATTATATGCATCGATATGACTTAAGTTTTGGCCAAGCTGGGTTGCTTGGCTCCTGTGCTTACCCCTACGTTCCCGATTGTTCGGCTAGGTGGTAAAGGGAGCACCTCTGTGATTGTTACCGCCGGGTCAGCCGGACGCGTACCTCAGACTGGGTGAAGCCGAAAGCTAGCGTTCTTAAGGGAATATTCGGTCGGTGAACTAAAAGATGATTTCTTACTTATTCATTTATTTGCCCCCAGATGTTTTTCTGCTTTTTTCGCAGTCCGGACATGCACTTTAGGGCATGCCTCCCAGGGAAAGGAACCCCTAACGGAACTATTCTCCCTGGAAGATGTTTCTTACTAACCATGTAATATAACATAACTAGTTGGGCACTTTTCTGATAGAGCACCAATGACCCCTACGCCTGGTCTCCACGCATGCCCTGGTTCTTACATAACCGCGAGGGTATTCGGACACACTCCGGACGATAGGGTCCAGAGGTTGAAGCGAAAGGGTCCGCTACGACAAACAATCTACAATCCGGCTAGAAGGCATTTTACATGTCATTTTTAATTACATAGTCAAATTGACTGATTGTATTCCTCTTCAATACCATCTAATAGGTTGTCTAGTTTACAGTCCCGCTGGGAATACTTTGCGGCCAACTCTACTTGGCCGTACACTAAGCTCACAGGGATCTCCTTCCCTTCGGGCCCCACAGGTCCGACCTCGGCCTTGTGGTTTGGGTCAGCCTTCATGTACCGCATCTTCACCATGGCCCAGGCCTCCCTGGCGCCTTGACGGCAGGCCGATATCTTCCATAGCCGGAAGCGCCGCCGTGCTCCCTGAAGCCTCTCTGCAATCTCTCCAAGGCCTTCGGGTAGGGAGATGGATGGCCACAAGGCTTGGGTGACGTCCCTCATCACCTGCCGAACTCGTTCGTGCAGTTGCAGCAACTCGGGAAGTAGGTCACCCGTTGAACAGGGCATTTCCTCTGCAGGACGACCTGTGAGCATACCTACAGACATCTTTCTATTAGTCGACTTCCTCGCCGAACTCTTCTTTTCAAAAAAGCTCGCTCAAGCACTTACTATAAATGCTACGACGAAGCCGCCGATTCTCCTTAACGGAGTCAGACAGCTGGGCTCGAACATCCTTTAGTTCCTCACCCAGCTTGGTGTTGGCATCTTGGAGATTATTTTTCTCTTGCCTCACCCTTGTAAGCATATTCTCGCCGGCCTTTAACTGGCGCAGGAGATGTTGCTTGTCCGGATCTAGTCCGACGCCATCTGCAATATTATTGTCAGACTTATATACAGGCCGCACTTCACAAACTATTTATCTTTCGAAGTATATATTACCAGAGGGGGTCTCTGTGGCGCCCCCTGGGGCGGCTAGTGCAGCCTCAAGCTGGGCCTTGCACTCTTCAAGCTCCTGAGATAGTCGGGTATTCTTTTCCGTAAGATCCTGCAAAACAAATGATCCTTAAATCAGTTCTCCTAACTAATTTTAAGTCTCAGGGGCTACTGGCATATATAACTGTCAAATTTCCTCACCCGTATGTCCTTTACATACTGCTCCGTGGCTCTGGCTAGACCATCTTGAGCGGCACGAAGGTGTGCGTCTCCCGAATTGAAGGCGTTCAATGCTTCTTGGGAGAAACATGCGTCACGAAGAACTGTCCGGCAGCGCCTGTGATTCATGGCACTCTCCACCTCGGAGTTGGTGGCGGACAATCTGTCGGCATCCTCTGTCGGAGGAGCATCCAACGCACGCCTCGTGTTTACCTCCGTTTCCGGACCCGGCGTTGGAGCCTGGCTGGCGGAGGCTCGATTGGCCATCTCTCGGGATACTGTCCGGCGAGAGCTCTTTTTCCTGAAAGGAGCACCAGCGTTAATATACCTTCTCGGAATCAATCCTGGGAATATGGTGGCATGCATTACCGTTGCGGCGGCATTTTAGTCCGGACCGCACTTCTTTTCAGCCGGCTTGGCCGTGCTGCCTCTTGTTGGCTAGCCGCCACGGGCTCGGCCTCCCGCCTCGAAGGCACCCCTGCAAAACACCATTGATATACGGTGATCAAAAATAAAGCACGGATGGGTAATTAGCAAGGTACTGGGGCTTCGGTTTCAGTTACCTGTGAGGCTGGAAGTATTCCGGGGTAGTCGGCCGTAATGGCAACCAAGGCATTATCAATGCTTAGTTGGTGAAATACCCCGTCAATCAGCTCCACCGATATGTCCGGATCCTCTTGGGAGGCTGGATCGAGGAACCGTTCCGGATCCTCGGGTTGCGGAGGTGGGCTGCTTATATCTTTTACGGCCTGACGCAGTTCCTGCGTCGAACTCACAAAATGAAATATATAACCATGGGAGTACGGATCGGATGTGCGGAAAAGGGGGTGTTTGCTTACCCAGCTTCGAGGATTGTTCATAAAAAAACCATTCAATGGACTGACACGGAGAAAATCCTCCTCTTCCCCCTTGTACAGCACGGACAAAATCTTCACCAGATCGGTGACCGATCCCGGCCCCTTACGACCATGACGGGTGGCGTCATCCTCCCCGTTGAAATCCCACATGGGGTGGCCCCTATACTGGAGCGGCTGCACCCCCCGCATAATGCATGTGGCCATGACACTAATCATGGTCAGTCCGGAATGAGCCATCAACCTTATTCGGCTCATCAGGTAAAGGACGTCCTTGTTGTTGTTCCTCTGGGGGCTCCATGGACGCCAACTTAGGCGTTTCTTCAAGGGAGCATTACTGAACTCCAGGAGGCCGGTCCGAACGGGATCCGGTAGCGGGGCGTCTTCTATATAAAACCATTCCGAAGGCCAGTCTTCGGACGCCTTCTTCGGGGTTCCGGATAGATATCCGGTCCTGGCGATGCGCCATAGCTCGGCTCCGCCCACTTGATATATTGACCCCTCATGAGAACGGGGTACGAGGCAGAATAATCTCTTCCACAGTGCAAAATGAGCCTCGACACCCAAAAACAGTTCGCAAAGGGCTACGAAGCCCGCGATGTGCAGAATGGAGGCAAGCGTAAGGTGGTGCGGCTGGAGGCCATAGAACTCCAGGAGCCCCCGGAGAAACGGATGTATCGGAAATCCGAGTCCTCTTATTAGATAAGAGACAAAGCATACCCGCTCTCCTTTGGAAGGATCGGGGACGCTCTCCGCTTGTTTTCCACCCTTGTAGGTGGCAAGTCCGGCTCGAACAGGAACCATGAAGGCCGGGGGAAGAAATCCCTTGGTTTGGAGCGTCACTAGCTTGCTATGCGGGATTGAACATCTCTCCCAATCCCCAGGCTTGGGGCTGGGAGCGCGAGAGGAGGAGCCGCGTCGACTATCCATGGTGGAATGGATATTTTGTCAGAGGCGCTCTAATGAAAGCTTGCGAAGGGGGGATCGTGTGATTCGGATCTAGATCCTCGTCTCTTTTTATAGGCAGCTCATTTGCGCAGCTAGGGGGGAAGGCGTAAAAATACCCTGGCTTTTCGCATTTGTTCGCCACGTGGAAGATGGCCATTATTGGGCGTGGGAGCCAAGGAGTGCAGCATTTATCAGAAGCCGGAAACTATTCGACAAGTATATGGAATCTGGAGAGGAACCCGCCTCGCAATGCCGAAGACAATCTACGCGTCGGACTCATCATCATTGAAGTCTGGTTCGGGGGCTACTGAGGGAGTCCTGGATTAGGGGGTGTCCGGATAGCCGAACTATCACCGTTGGCCGGACTCCTAGACTATGAAGATACAAGATTGAAGACTTCGTCCCGTGTCCGGATGGGACTTTCCTTGGCGTGGAAGGCAAGCTTGGCAATACGGATATGTAGATCTCCTACCATTGTAACCGACTCTGTGTAACCCTAACCCTCTCCGGTGTCTATATAAACCGGAGGGTTTTAGTCCGAAGGACGAACAACAATCATACCATAGGCTAGCTTCTAGGGTTTAGCCTCTCTGATCTCGTGGTAGATCTACTCTTGTACTACCCATATCATCAATATTAATCAAGCAAGAGTAGGGTTTTACCTCCATCGAGAGGGCCCGAACCTGGGTAAAAACATCGTGTCCCTTGTCTCCTATTACCATCCGCCTAGACGCACAGTTCGGGAACCCCTACTCGAGATCCGCCGGTTTTGACACCGACAGTGGCCCCCTCGGGTATTTCTTTCGCTGAGTATTTTTTATTAATTCCAAAAATGACTTTCATGGAGTTTCAGGACTTTTGGAGCTTTGCAGAATAGTCTCCAATATTTGCTCCTTTTCCAGCCCAGAATCCCATCTACCGGCATTCTCCCTCTTCATGTTAAACCTTGTAAAATAAGAGAGAATAGCCATAAGTATTGTGACATAACGTGTAATAATATCCCATAATGCAATAAATATCGATATAAAAGCATGATGCAAAATGGGCGTATCAAATCCCCCAAGCTTAGACCTCGCTTGTCCTCAAGCGGAAGCCGATATCGAAGAATATGTCCACATGTTTAGAGATAGAGGTGTCGATAAAAATAAAATAGGGACATGAGGGCATCATGATCATTCTTATAACAGCAACATATATATATATATATATATATTGTCATATGATTTCTTATGCTCAAGTAATAATCTATTCACAATGTCAAGTATGATTCAGAAACTTAATTGAGAACTAACAAACTATAATCTCAGTCATTGAAGCAATTACAATTTATCATAACATAGGAAAGAGTCAACATAAGAGCTTTTTAGCAAGTCCACATACTCAACTATCATTTAGTCTTCCACAATTGCTAACACTCACGCAATACTTATGGTTCTGTAGTTTTAATCGGACACAGAGAAAGATAGGGGCTTATTGTGTTGCCTCCCAACCTTTTACCTCAAGGGTAATGTCAACAATAATAGTTCATGCTAACTTACATCCAATTGAATATATATATATATATATATATCCAGATCTTTCCAACACGAGGTGCTTGCCAAAGGATAAAATATAAAAAGGAAAGGTGAAGATCACCTTGACTCTTCCATAAGGTATAAGACATAAAGTAAAGGATAGGCCCTTCGCAGAGGGAAGCAGAGGTTGTCATGTGCTTTTATGGTTGGATGCATGAAATCTTAATGCAAAAGAACGTCACTTTATATTGCCACTTGTGATATGAACCTTTATTATGTAGTCCGTCGCTTTTATTACTTCCATATCACACGATCGTATAAAGCTTATTTTCTCCGCACTAATAAGTCATACATATTTAGAGAGCAATTTTTATTGCATGCAACATGACAACTTACTTGAAGGATCTTACTCAATCCATAGGTAGATATTGTGGACTCTCATGGCAAAACTGGGTTTAAGGATATTTGGAAGCACAAGTAGTATCTCTACTTGGTGCAAGGAATTTGGCTAGCATGAGGGGAAAGGCAAGCTCAACATGTTGGACAATCCATGACAATATACTTTATCTGAGATGTGAGAAAACATAACGCATTATGTTTTCTTCCTTGTCCAACATCAACTCTTCAGCATGTTATACTTTAATGAGTGCTCACAATCATAAAAGATGTCCAAGATAGTATATTTATATGTGAAAACCTCTCTTTCTTTATTACTTCCTATTAATTGCAATGATGACCAAAACTATGTTTGCCAACTCTCAGCAACTTTTAATCATCATACTCTTTATGTGTGAAGTCATTACTATCCATAAGATCAATATGATCTCTTTTATTTCTTTTATTCTTTTATGCACTTAAGATCATAGCAAGATAGCAAAGCCCTTGACTCAACACTAATCTTTATTATATATAGCTCACGGACTCGATTGCATAGAGGGATCACAAAGCAAACTCAAAACTAAATCATACCAAAACTTTATTCTACTAGATCAAGATATTACCAAAAGGGTCGAACTAAATAAAACGGTAAAGATAGGAGTGTGATGGTGATACGATACCGGGGCACCTCCCCCAAGCTTGGCAGTTGCCAATAGGAGTGCCCATACCCATGTGATTATGTCTCCTTTGCTGGTGAAGAAGGTGGTGATGATGATGGATAGTCGCACATTGAGCGTAGGAGCTCTTCCAATTTGCGGATAATGCCCTTAAGTGCGACGATGTGATCCTTCAACAAAATATTTTCCTGTGTCAGATACTTGTTTTGTATGCGAGATAACTCAATCGTCTTGAAAGATTCAATCTGAGTTGGGGTAAAGAGGTTAGGAAGAGGTTGAGGGATGTTTTCTTCTTCTGCCGCAGGAGCTTGATCCTCCATGGCCTTCTTGATCCCTTCATCCTTGTTGATCTCCCCAGGTTCTTCTCTTTTCAGCTCTATCTTCAATAGCCAAGCATCCTTGTCTTCATTGTTGGAGGAGGGTGACGTCATGATGCTCTGGATCTGTCAGAAAAACATCTCGAAACAAAGACAGAAGATTTTTGCATGATATGGTGGTCAAAACCTTCGGGAGATTATATAATGAATTTTTACCGACCAAAAGAAGTATCGTGCAAGAAAACGGAGTCCGGAGAGCACACGAGGTGCCCAAGAGGCAGGGGGCATGCCCAGGGGGGTAGGGCGCGCCCTCCACCCTCGTGGAAGCCTCGTGTCCTTCCCGGACTACTTCTTATTTTTCCTATTTTCTTAAATATTCCAAAATGGAGAAAAATTGCTATTAGAACTGTTTTGAAGTCGGTTTACTTACCGTACCACATACCTATTCCTTTTCGGAGTCTGAAACGTTCTGGAAAGTGTCTCTTATGTATTCCTCCGGGGTCACGGTTTCAATAACATTAGTTTCAACATTTATAGAATTACCTGAGATATGATGTTTGATTCTTTGACCGTTCACCACCTTCGGATTTGTGCCTTCGAAGTTGTTGATTTTTATGGCACCGGAATGATAGACCTCCTCGATAACGTAAGGGCCTTCCCATTTAGAGAGAAGTTTTCCTGCAAAAAATCTTAAACGAGAGTTGAATAGCAAAACATAATCACCTACATTAAACTCACGCTTTTGTATCCTTTTGTCATGCCATCTTTTAACTTTTTCTTTAAACAACTTGGCATTCTCATAGGCTTGGGTTCTCCATTCATCAAGTGAGCTAATGTCAAATAGCCTCTTCTCACCGGAAAGTTTGAAATCATAGTTGAGCTCTTTAATAGCCCAGTATGCCTTATGTTCTAGTTCGAGAGGTAGGTGACATGCCTTTCCATAAACCATTTTATATGGAGACATACCAATGGGATTCTTATATGCAGTTCTATAATCCCATAATGCATCATCAAGTTTCTTGGACCAATTCTTTCTAGATCTATTAACAGTCTTTTGCAAAATTAATTTAAGCTCTCTGTTACTCAATTCTACTTGACCACTATATTGTGGGTGATAAGGAGATGCAATTTTGTGATTAATATCATACTTAGCCAACATTTTACGAAAAGCACCATGAATAAAATGTGAACCACCATCAGTCATTAAGTAACTAGGAACTCCAAACCTCGGAAAAATAACTTCTTTAAGCATCTTAATAGAGGTGTTATGATCAACACCACTAGTTGGAATAGCTTCTACCCACTTAGTAAAATAACCAACAGCAACTAAAATATGTGTATACCTATTAGAGGCAGGAAACGGTCCCATATAATCAAAGCCCCATACATAAAATGGTTCAATAACAAGACAATAATTCATAGGCATTTCTTGACGTTTACTAATATTACCAATTCTTTCACATTCATCGCAAGACCAGACAAACTTACGGGCATCTTTGAAGAGAGTAGGCCAATAAAAACCGGATTGCAATACCTTATGTGCAGTTCTATCTCCAGCGTGGTGTCCTCCATATGCCTCAGAGTGACACTTGTGTAGGATCTGTTACTGTTCATGCTTAGGTACACAACATCTAATAATACCATCTACTCCTTCTTTGTAAAGGTGTGGATCATCACAGAAGTAATGTGTTAAATCATAAAAGAACTTTTTCTTTTGCTGGTATGTGAAACTAGGTGGTATAAATTTAGCAACAATGTAATTAGCATAATCAGCATACCATGGAGTAGTATGAGAAGCATTTATGACAGCTAATTGTTCATTAGGAAAGCTATCATCAATAGGTAGTGGGTCATCAAGAACATTCTCTAACCTAGACAAGTTGTCTGCAACGGGGTTCTCAGCTCCCTTTCTATCAATAATATGCAAGTCAAATTCTTGGAGCAAGAGAACCCATCTAATAAGTCTAGGTTTAGCATCTTTCTTTTCCATGAGATATTCAATAGCAGCATGATTAGTATGAATAGTTACTTTAGAATCAACAATATAAGGTATGAACTTATCACAAGCAAATACAACTGCAAAGAATTCTTTTTCAGTAGTAGCATAATTTCTCTGGGCAGTGTCTAGAGTTTTACTAGCGTATTGAATAACATTTAGTTTCTTATCGACTCTTTGCCCTAGAACAACGCCTACAGCATAATCACTAGCATCACATAAAATTTCAAAGGGTAAGTTCCAATCAGGTGGCTGAACAATAGGTGCAGAAATCAAAGCTTTCTTAAGTATTTCAAATGCTTCTACACAATCATCATCGAAGACAAAAGGAATATCTTTTTGTAATAGATTAGTCAGAGGCCTAGAAATTTTAGAGAAGTCCTTAATGAACCTCCTATAAAAACCGGCATGACCAAGGAAACTTCTTATACCTTTAATGTCCTTGGGACACGGCATCTTTTCAATAGCATCAACCTTAGCTTTATCACTTCAATACCTTTCTCAGAAATTTTATGCCCCAAGACAATGCCTTCATTAACCATAAAGTGGCACTTTTCCCAATTCAAGACGAGACTAGTATCTTCACATCTCTGCAAAACTCGATCAAGGTTGCTCAAGCAATCATCAAAAGAGGATCCATAAACGGAGAAACCATCCATGAATACCTCACAAATCTTTTCACAAAAGTCAGAGAATATAGCCATCATGCATCTTTGAAAGGTAGCAGGTGCATTGCATAAACCAAAAGGCATATGTCTATAAGCAAAAGTACCAAAAGGGCAAGTAAAAGTGGTCTTTTCCAGATCCTCAACTGACACAGGTATTTGAGAGAAACCAGAGTAACCATCTAGAAAGCAAAAATGTGTATGTTTGGATAGTCTTTCTAGCACTTGATCAATAAAAGGTAATGGGTAATGATCTTTCTTAGTTGCTTTATTTAATTTGAAGAAATCAATTACCATCCTATAACCTATAATAATTCTTTGCAGGATCAATTCATCTTTATCATTAGGAACAAAAGTAATACCTCCCTTCTTGGGGACACAATGGACAGGACTTACCCACTGACTATAAGCAACGGGATAAATTATACCTGCCTAGAGGAGCTTTACTATTTCCTTTCTTACAACTTCTTTCATCTTAGGATTTAACCGTCCTTGATGATCAATAACTGGTTTGGTGCCTTATTCCAATTTTATTTTGTGTTGGCATAGAGTGGGACTAATGCCCTTAAGATCATCAAGAGTATATCCAATAGCAGCGTGGTGCTTTTTCAGAGTTTTCAATAACCTTTCCTCTTCCTGCTCTGAAAGGTTAGCACTAATAATAACGGGATATATCTTATTTTCATCAAGATAAGCATATGTAAGAGTATCAGGTAATGGTTTAAGCTCAAACACGGGGTCACCCGTGGGTGGAGGAGGATCCCCTAGGATTTGAACAGGCAAGTTGTGTTTCAAAATAGGACCATGTTTAAAGAATACTTCATCTAGTTCCCTTCTTTCATTCATAAACATATCATTTTCATGGTCTAGCAAATATTGTTCTAAAGGTTCGGTAGGAGGCACGGCAATAGAAGCAAGACCAATAATTTCATCCTTACTAGGCAATTCTTTATCATGGGGTTGTCTACGAAATTTAGCAAAATTAAACTCATGAGACATATCCCCCAAACCAATAGTAACAACTCTTTTTTGCAATCAATCTTAGCATTAATAGTATTCAAGAAGGGTCTACCAAATATAATGGGACAAAAGTCATCTTGTGGGGAACCAAGAACAAGAAAATCAGCAGGGTATTTAACCTTCCCACACAAGACTTCAACATCTCGAACAATCCCAATTGGTGAAATAGTATCTCTATTGGCAAGCTTAATTGTAACATCAATTTCTTCTACCTCAGTGGGTGCAATAACATGCATAATTTCTTCATATAAGGAAAAAGGTATTGCACTAGCACTAGCACCCATATCACATAAGCCATGATAACAATGATCTCCTATTTTAACAGAAATAACAGGCATGCCTACAACAGGTCTATGTGTCTTAGCATCAGGTCTAGCGATTCTAGCAGCTTGTTCAGAAAAATAAATAACATGCCCATCAATATTATCAGCCAAGAGATCTTTAACCATAGCAATACTAGGTTCAACTTTAATTTGCTCAGGAGGTGTATACATTATAGTATTACTCTTATGAACCACAGTTGAAGCTTTAGCATGATCCTTTATCCTAACAGGGAAAGGTGGTTTCTCAATATAAGTAGAAGGAACAATAGGATCATTATAAGTGATAGTCTTTTCTTCAACTGTAATAGGTGCAACTACTTTTACTTCAGTGGGAGGATTATATTTAAACCACTTATCCTTAGGGAGATCAACGTGAGTAGCAAATGATTCACGGAAAGAAGCTACTATCTCATAGTCAAGTCCATATTTAGTGCTAAATCCACGAAAAGCATCGGTATCTATAAAAGATTTAACACAATCAAACTTAGGTGTCATACCTGACTCCTTACCATCGTCGGAATCCCAATCTTCAGAGTTGCATTTAATTCTTTCCAATAAGTCCCATTTGAATTCAATAGTCTTCATCATAAAAGACCCAGCACAAGAAGTATCAAGCATCATGCGGTTGTTGAGAGAAAGTCGAGCATAAAAGTTTTGAACAATCATTTCTCTCGCGAGCTCATGATTGGGGCATGAATATAACATTGACTTAAGCCTCCCCCAGGCTTGAGAGATACTTTCTCCTTCACGAGGCCAAAAATTATATATAATTACGATCATGATGAACAAGATGCATAGGATAAAACTTCTGGTGAAATTCCAATTTTAATCGTTTATAGTCCCAGGATCCCATATCATCACATAGCCTATACCATGTCAATGTGTCTCCCTTCAAAGATAAAGGGAAAACCTTCTTCTTAATAACATCATCGGGCATACCTGCAAGCTTAAATAATCCACAAACTTCATCCACATAGATAAGGTGTAAATCGGGATGCAATGTTCCATCTCCTGCAAAGGGATTAGCTAGCAATTTTTCTACCATACCCGAAGGAATTTCAAAGTAAACATTTTATGTAGGTTCAGTAGGTTGAGGAGAAACTCTTTGCTCTACTGGTCGGGGTAAAGATACCCTGAACAAGCCCCTCGAAGGATTAGTTTCCGTAGTAACAAGTGACAGTAAATTTTAGCACACTATATAAATGTTTCCTTACCAAGTTCAACTCACCAAAAGCACTTCACTCCCTGGCAACGGCGCCAGAAAAGAGTCTTGATGATCCACAAGTATAGGGGATCTATCATATTCCTTTCAATAAGTAAGAGTGTCGAACCCAACAAAGAGCAGAAGGAAATGGCAAGCGGTTTTCAGTAAGGTATTCTCTGCAAGCACTGAAATTGTAGGTAACAGGTAGTTTTGTGATAAGATAATTTGTAACGGGTGACAAGCAATGAAAGTAAATAAGGTGCAGCAATATGGCCCAATCCTTTTTGTAGCAAAGTAGAAGCCTAGACAAGTTCTTATGTAGATAAAAGCGCTCCCGAGGACACATGGGAATTATCGTCAAGCTAGTTTTCATCACGCTCATATGATTCGCATTTGTTACTTTGATAATTTGATATGTGGGTGGACCGGTGCTTGGTTACTGCCCTTTCTTGGACAAGCATACCACTTATGATTAACCCATATTGCAAGCATCCGCAACTACAAAATAAGTATTGGTAAACCTAACCATAGCATGAAACATGTGGATCCAAATCAGCCCCTTACGAAGCAACTCATAAACCAGGGATTAAGCTTCTGTCACTCTAGCAACCCATCATCTACTTATCACTTCCCAATGCCTTCCTCTAGGCCCAAACAATGGTCAAGTGTCATGTAGTCGATGTTCACATAACACCACTAGAGGAGAGACAACATACATCTTATCAAAATATCGAACGAATACCAAATTCACATGACTACTAATAGCAAGACTTCTCCCATGTCCTCAGGAACAAATGTAACTACTCACAAAGCATATTCATGTTCATAATCAGAGGGCTATTAATATGCATTAAGGATCTGAACATATGATCTTCCACCAAATAAACCAACTAGCATCAACTATAAGGAGTAATCAACACTACTAGCAACCCACATGTACCAATCTGAGGTTTTGGTGCAAAGATTGGATATAAGAGATGAACTAGGGTTTGAGAGGAGACGGTGCTGGTGAAGATGTTGATGGAGATTGACCCCCTCCCAATGAGAGGATCGATGGTAATGACGATAGTGATGATTTCCCCCTCCTGGAGGGAAGTTTCCCCGGCAGAACAGCTCCGTCGGAGCCCTAGATTGGTTCCGCCAAGGTTCCGCCTCGTGGCGGCGGATTTTCGTCCCGTAAGCTTGCTTATGATTTTTTTCAGGGTAAGAGACTTCATATAGCATAAGATGGGTACCGGAGGGCTACTAGGTGGCCCACGAGGCAGGGCACGCGCCCCCACCCTCATGGACGATGGGTGGCCCCCCTCAGGTATTTCTTCCGCTGAATATTTTTTATTAATTCCAAAAATGACTTTCGTGGTGTTTCAGGACTTTTGGACCTTTGCAGAATAGGTCTCCAATATTTGCTCCTTTTCCAGCCCAGAATCCCAGCTGTCGGCATTCTCCCTCTTCATGTTAAATCTTGTAAAATAAGATAGAATAGCCAAAAGTAGTGTGACATAATGTGTAATAACAGCCCATAATGCAATAAATAGCGATATAAAAGCATGATGAAAAATGGACGTATCAGATAGGAAGGCGTGGGTTGAGATGGAGGGATTTTTTGGAGCACAACGAGACAAAGATATATCTTAAATATTGCGGGGGTAACAAGGCGTGGGTTGAAGATGCGGGAGTTTCACAGCACAATAGACAGAGATACTAGCTTGAAATTTTGGAATAACAAGGCGCGACATGAAATTTCAGGAGAACAATCTTAACATGTACAAAAAAAGACAATTCGCACCTATCACTAGAGAGAGCCATGTCCCGTTTTACTATATTACTAGAAATGCATTCAAATACAACAACAAAAAAATAAAAAAAATGGGATAACAAACATAACGTGTACAGTACCAAAACAATTTGCACTTCCCTCAACAATAAAAAAACAATTCGTGTTGTCTAGCATATGGACTAAATTTGAGTACATTTTCCCTGTTTGAATGGGTCTGTACTGAGTATATTAGTTGTCTAGCAATAGTATGTAAGCTTTGAGTCATATATGCATGATGTAGATATCCGTTTAATTTTTATAGTTCATCTCATTCAAAATCAATTAGTTTTTATAAAGAAAACTAATATATTTTAAGATTCATGGAACTATGCATTGTAAAGCATAAAGTAAAAACAAATAATGGCAATTCATGTAGAAATTTTTTTGGCCAATTATGATACAAAAGATTCTAGAAGGAGAAGTGCTTGTGTTTTGAGGTTTGTGCATTATGCTTAAATTCCACCATGGAGTCTTCTAGATTGTACATGTGGCAAAATCTGGTGCATTGTCGATGATATCCAACGGCCAGTAGTGCTAGGATGAAGGCTCCAAACCTTCCCTTTTCATGTAAATTTAATGATAATAAGACCTTGGCTTCTTATTCTAATGGTATATAAGATTACTGTGATGTGGAACAAATAGAAGAATTCGTTGCTTTTAAGGGTGCTTATGAAATTGAATCTTTGTTTGAAAAGTGTGAAAATTATGATGATGATGTTTACAGACCTGAAAATTATGCTTAACTTAAATATTGATATGAGAATTATGAATATAATTCCGATATTGATGCATTTTATTGAGAAAGTCTCCGCTGTCCAAGAAGAGACTAATATTTTTCAGGAATCTATGGAAGAAGAAATAGATGACACTGTGAGCTCATTAGATGAAAAGGATGACAAGGAGAGCGAAGAGCAAAAGGAGGAAGAGTAGATTAGCTACCCGTGCCCTTCTAATGAGAGTAACTCTTCAACTCATACATTCTTTAATTTCCCTTCGTGCTTACCGAAGGATGATTGCTATGATGATTGCTATGATCCCTTGGATTCGTTTGAATTATCCCTTTTTGATGAACTTGATGCTTGTTATGCTTGTGCCCATGATGCCATTATGAATTATGCTTATGGAGATGAACTTGCTATAGTTCCTTATGTTAAGAATGAAATTGTTGCTATTGCACCCATGCATGATAGTCCTAATATGTTTTTGAATTCTCCCAACTACACTATATCGGAGAAGTTTGCGCTTATTAAGGACTATATTGATGGGTTGAGTTCTACTTGCACATGATGATTTTGATAAATATAATACGCATGTGCTTGCTGCTCCTACTTGCAATTATTATGAGAGAGGAACTACATCTCCGCCTCTCCATGTTTCCAATACGATAAAATTCTAATAAACTCTTTATACTATGCATTGGCCTTTACTTCCTGTGCCTGAATTGTTCTTTTATGACATGCCGATGCATAGGAAGAGAGTTAGACTTTGTTTGTGCATGATATATGTTACTTTGTGCTCACTGCTAAATCACAAATCATTGTTGATTAAAATTGGCTTTGATATACCTTGGGATCTGGTGGATCCATTACTTTAGCACTATGTGCCTAGCTTAATGGCTTTAAAGAAAGCACTGCCAGGGAGACAACCCGGAAGTTTTAGAGAGTCATTTTTCTGTTGTGTGCTTTTAAAAAGTTTATAAAAACAAAAAAAAATAGAGGGGACCTAAAACTTTTCAAAAATAAAAGTGAAAGTGAGAAAGACGAGCATTGTTAAAGTGGGAGCTAGCCTTGAACTTTGTTCACGCCCATGGAAACTTTGTGAACCTTGATTACAAAAACTTTTAAACAAAAATAATTATCCCCTTGTACGAATCCTTTGTACTATAAAAATAATGTGCCACGATTTGCCTTTAGGATGATTAGATTGCTTGTTTGGTTTGCCTTTACAAAGTTTGACTTTCACCAAATCTTATATGCAGACTGAAAATAAATGGAGGGAGTATTTAAATATGGACGAAGTGGAGTAGTACTATCTTTATATTAGCCTCGTAGGGCTCTCCCAGCGCCTACGCTCGCCTCCCCGCCTCACCCACCGGATCCTACCATGGAAGATCCCGCCATGGATAATCCCTTAGATGCCAGGATCCCACGGGCTGCCTAAGGGAGTCCTGCATTAGGGGGTCCTCGGACAGCCAGACTATATGCTTATGCCGGACTGTTGGACTATGAAGATACAAGATTGAAGGCTTCGTCCCGTGTCCGAGTGCGACTCTCCTTTGCGTGGAAGGCAAGCTTGGCAATTCGGATATGTAGATTCCCTTCTCTGTAACCAACTCTGTGTAACCCTAGCCCCCTCCGGTGTCTATATAAACCGGAGGATTTAGTCCGTAGGACAAGAACAATCATAATCATAGGCTAGCTTCTAGGCCTCATGTTACCATTAGCCTTAGACGCACAGTTCGGGACCCCCTACCCGAGATCCGCCGGTTTTGACACTGACATTGGTGCTTTCATTGAGAGTTCCACTGTGTCGTCACCATAAGGCTTGATGGCTCCTCCAATCATCTACAACGACGCGGTCTAGGGTGAGGTTTTCCTCCCCGGACAGATCTTCGTATTTGGCGGCTTTGCACTGCGGGCCAACTCACTTGGCCATCTGGAGCAGATCGATAGCTACGCCCCTGGCCATCAGGTCAGGTTTGGAAGCCTGAACTACACTGCCAACATCCGCGGAGACTTGATCTTCGATGGATTCGAGCCCATACCCTACAGCCACGATGAGCATGACCTAGATCTGCCATTGGACGGTGTTCAGGAGATCTCACCTGTAGCTGCCCTGGCTTTAATTCCAGTGAAGATCGTGCCATCCGAGGACGGGAGGATGGACCCCGCCACGGAAGCCACACACTCAATGGTGATAGAGCCGAACACATATTTCACTTCCAATGAGGTCCGTGTCATCGGACCCTCCGACTCGTCTCCGGCCATAGGCTCTGAACCACGCATATCCGCGCCCATCGGATCTAACTGGGCGCCGATCTCGGAGTTCAGCTCCACGGACATCTTTCAGCACTCGCCCTTAGGCGACGTGCTAAACTCATTAAAATATCTCTCCTTGTCGGGAGACTCTTCGCCGAACTATGTCCGGCTTGAGTGGGAAGCGGATGACGAAGGAATTCGTTACCCACCCACCACCCACTTAATAGCCACTGTCGACGACTTAACCTACATGCTTGATTTCAACTCCGAAGACATCGACGGTATGGACGATGATGCCGGAGAAGAACAGGAACCACCGCCCACAGGGCGCTGGACAACCACCTCATCATATGACATATATATGGTGGACACACCCAAAGAAAACAATGGCGAGGATCAAAAGGATGCAACGGAGGATAATCCTCCTGAGAAACAGCCGAAGCGTCGATGTCAGCGGTGCCGCGCTAAACCATGTCAGGGTAGAAACAGCGATACCAGCACAAGAGACAATAGCACTCCGGATGATGCCGAAGACAAAAACAATCCCGCCCAGCCAAGCTTCGAATAGGCCGGACGGGAGGACGGGCAAGCTAGCCCCGATGAACAGGCCACGAATGAAGACTCGAAGGATGACAATTACATGCCCCTCTCCGAAGACGAGGTGAGCCTCCGCGATGAAGAATTTATCGTGCCTGAGGATCCGGTCGAGCAGGAGCGCTTCAAGCGCTGGCTTATAGCCACTGCAATGAGCCAGAAGAAAAAACAGCAGCAGCTTCAAGCTGATCAAGATCTGCTCACTTATAGATGGACTGAGGTCCTGGCGGCCGAGGAATACGGACTCGAGCGCCCAACCAAAAGTTACCCGAGGCGCAGGTTGTTACCTCAATTCAAGGACGAGGAACTAGAGCCTATACTACCAGCACAGGATGCGGCTGACTGGCCACCTCGTGGCCGAGAGAAAGCGGCGTATCAGTCCGAACACCAGCCCGCACCCCGTCACCGAACAAATAGAAACACGAAGGCCCGGGGCTACACGCATGACCTGCAAAACGAATTGGAAAACAAAGGAGGACAGTCAAGATCGATCTATGGATCGCAGGGGTGCACCCCAACACGTGACGATGACCGTCACGCCGGATATACTAAATACAAATCTGTCCTGGCCAAATACAGCAGACCAGATTCATTTGAACTGCGTCGGGATGTAGCCCGGCATAGAGGCGCCACACCCCCCCTATGCTTCACCGACGAAGTAAAGGAGCATGAATTCCCATAAGGGTTTAAACCCGTAAACATCAAACCATATGATGGGACAACAGACCCCATGGTATGGATTGAAGATTTCCTTCTCCACGTTCACATGGCCCGTGGAAACGATCTCCATACCATCAAGTATCTCCCACTAAAACTCAAGGGACCAGCTCGGCACTGGCTAAATAGTCTGCCAGAAAACTCCATTGGCAGTTGGGAAAACCTGGAAGACGCAATCCTTAACAACTTTTAGGGCACTTATGTGCGACCACCGGACGCTAATGACTTAAGTCATATAACCCAACATCCCGGAGAGTCAGCTAGGAAATTCTGGACTCGGTTCTTAACTAAAAAGAACCAAATCGTCGACTGTCCGGATGCCGAAGCCCTATCGGCCTTTAAGCATAACATCCGGGACGAGTGGCTCGCCCGACACCTCGGCCAAGAGAAGCCGAAGTCCATGGTAGCCCTCACGACACTCATGACCCGCTTCTGTGTGGGCGAGGAGAGCTGGCTAGCTCGTAGCAATAGTGCCTCAAGCAAGCCTGGAACTTCTGCATCCAGAGATAACAACGGCAAGCCCCGACGCAGCAAACACAAGCGTCGAAATAATGGCGACAACACCGAAGACACGACTGTCAATGTCGGATTCAGCGGCTCTAAGACCGGTCAAAGGAAGAAACAGTTCGGGCACGTACAGTCTAGACCGTATACTCGACCGTCCATGTCAAATTCATGGCACCCCAGGAACACCAGCCAATCATACCAACAGAGAATGTTGGGTCTTCAAACAAGCCGGCAAGTCAAGTGCCGAAAGCAAGGAGAAGGGGTCACAAAGCGATGACGACGACGAGGAGCCCCGGCCACCGAACACAGGAGGGAAAAAGAAGTTTCCCCCGCAAATTAAAACGGTGAGACGCCACCCATATTCCCGAATGGAAGCTGAGGCGCACACTTAGGGACGTCTACACAATGGAGCTAGTCGCCCCAAAGTATAACCCATGGTCGTCCGGCCCGATCACCTTTGACTGCAAGGATCGTCCGACCAATATCTGTCAGGACGGCTCAGCCGCACTAGTCCTTGACCCAATAATTGACGGATTCCACCTCACGCGAGTCCTTATGGATGGAGGCAGCAGTCTGAACCTGCTTTATTAGGATACAGTGCGCAAGATGGGTATCGATCCTTCAAAGATCAAACCCACTAAAACCACCTTTAAAGGTGTCATACCAGGCGTTGAGGCCCGCTGTACAAGCTCCGTCACTCTGGAAGTAGTCTTCGGACCCCCGGATAATTACCGCAATGAAGAGTTAATCTTTGATATCGTCCATTTTCGCAACAGCTATCACGCACTGCTCAGACGAACCGCGTTTGCTCGATTCAACGCGGTGCCACGCTACGCTTATCTTAGGCTCAAGATGCCCGGTCCACACGCGTCATAACAGTTAATGGCAAAGTTGAATGCTCCCTCCGTACTGAAGAGCACACCGCCGCCTTAGCAGTAGAAGTGCAGAGTGGCCTTTTTCAATCGAACCTTCATTAGACAGCCAGGCGCCCGGACACCGTCAAAAGAGTTTGAACTACTCCGCGGCAGGATAGCCCAGCTCGTCAAGAGCTCAATTAACCACTTCGGCGATAGGCGGAGGCAAAGCTAGGTTATGCCCCACAATGCAGTTAACCGCTCCGTGGCACACAAACATTTTTTGCATTTTCTTTGCAGATCCACTTTTGTCTAGGCCATCACTGGCAACCTGGCGACCGGACCTATGAAGGGACGAACATACCAAGGAGGGAAACAGCTCGAACGCGTAAGGGAATCCTCTGGTGTTTTCTTCGCTCAATACTTCTTATTAATTCCAAAACTGACTTCCGTGGAGTTTCAGGATTTTTGGAGCTGTGCAGAATAGGTTTCCCATATTTGCTCCTTTTCCAGCCAGAATTCCAGCTGCCGGGATTCCCCCTCTTCATGGTAAACCTTGTAAAATAAGAGAGAATAGCCATAAGTATTGAGATATAATGTGTAATAACAGCCCATAATGCAATAAATATTGATATAAAAGCATGATGCAAAATGGACGTATCAACTCGCCCAAGCTTCTCGCTTGTCCTCAAGCGGAAGCCGATATCGAAAAATATGTCCACATGTTTAGAGATAGAGGTGTCGATAAAAATAAAATACGGACATGAGGGCATCATGATCATTCTTATAACAGCAACATAAATAGATCTTATCATATGATTTCTTATGCTCAAGTAACGATCAATTCATAATGTCAAGTATGGTTCAGAAACTTCATTGGGAACTAACAAACTACAATCTCAGTCACTGAAGCAATTGCAATTTATCATAACATCAGAAAGAGTCAAGAATAGAGCTTTTCAGCAAGTCCACATACTCAACTATCATATAGTCTTCTACAATTGCTAACACTCACGCAATACTTGTGGTTATGGAGTTTCAATCGGACACTGAGAAAGATAGGGGCTTATTGTGTTGCCTCCCAACGTATTCACCTTTGGGTGATGTCAACA
>NC_041389.1:83980052-84059285 GCF_002162155.2 Triticum dicoccoides
TAAAATGAAAAAGGGAAAGGTGAAGATCACCTTGACTCAAGCATAAAGTAAAAACATAAAGTAAAAGATAGGCCCTTCGCAGAGGGAAGCAGAGGTTGTCATGTGCTTTTAGGGTTGGATGCACAAAATCTTAATGCAAACGAACATCACTTTATATTGCCACTTGTATATGGACCTTTATTATGCAGTTCGTCGCTTTTATTGCTTCCATAACAAGATCGTATAAAGCTTATTTTCTCTGCACTAATAAGTCATACATATTTAAAGAGCAATTTTTATTGCTTGCAACACGACAACTTACTTGAAGGATCTTACTCAATCGATAGGTAGGTATGGTGGGCTCTCATGGCAAAAACCAGGTTTAAAGATAATTGGAAGCACAAGTAGTATCTCTACTTGGTGCAAGGAATTTGGCTAGCATGAGGGGGAAAGGCAAGCTCAACATGTTGGGAAGATCAATGACAATATACTTTAACTGAGATGTGAGAAAACATAAACCATTATGTTGTCGTCCTTGTCCAACATCAACTCTTTTAGCATGTCATACTTAATGAGTTCTCACAATCATAAAAGATTTCCAAGATAGTATATTTGTATGTGAAAACCTCTCTTTCCTTATTACTTCCTATTTGTCAACTCTCAACAACTTTTATGCCTCATACTTTTTATGTGTGAAGTCATTACTATCCATAAGATAAATATTAACTATTTTATTCTTTTTATTCTTTCTACTTTCTCAAGATCATGGCAAGATAGCAAAGCCCTTGACTCAACACTAATTTTTATTATAGATAGCTCAAGGACTCGATTACATAAAGAGATCACAAAGCAAAACTCAAAACTAATTGATACTAAAACTTCAATCTACTAGATCAAGATACTACTAAAAGGATCGAACTAAATAAAACGGTAAAGATAGGAGTGTGATGGTGATACGATACCGGGGCACCTCCCCCCAAGCTTGGCAGTTGCCAAGGGGAGTGCCCATACCCATGAGATTATGTCCTCGGAGGTGGTGAAGTAGGAGTTGTTGATGATGTAGGTTTGTCTTCCATCTTCCAAGGCATAGGCTCACCATCATAGAAGGATGATCGAGTCTCCGGGATCCTTAAATCTGCAGCCAAACTCATCCTCTTGAATCTGCATTCATACTCACAGTTTTGGTTTTGCAGGTCATAGATTTGGGCTTGGAGGTGCTCGATTTTCTCTTGAAGCTTGAAGATGGTCTCCCCAATGACCTTGGCATCTAGCTTGTGGTTGTTGGTAAACTCAATGATCATCATCTGGTTGGCGTTGAGTCCACGCTCCACCATCCCTTGGCACTTGAAAACTTGTTGCTCCATGGCTTCGAGCTTTGTCTCCACGCTTCCGGTACGCCTTGGTCCCTCTACATCGCGGATCTGCAGCACCCCCTCACGCATCTCAATGGTTTGAGGGTGTTGCAGCACCTCCGCGAGATAGGGGTTGATAACCCTCTCGAAAAACTTGTCCTTGGGAGCGCTTGGAGACGTCATGATGCTCTAGATCTGTCAGAAAAACAGCTCGAAACAAAAACAGAGGATATTTGCGTACAGTGGTCAAATCCTTCGGGAGATTATATAATTAATTTTTACCGACCAAAATACGTAACGTGCAAGAAAACGGATTTCAGGAGGCACACGAGGTGGCCACGAGACAGGGGGGCGCGCCCAGGAAGGGCGGGCGCGCCCTCCACCCTCGTGGAGGCCTCGTGTCCTTCCCAGACTACTTCTTTCTTTCCAAAATTCTTAAATATTCCAAAACGGATAAAAATTGCCATTAGAATTGTTTTGGAGTCGGTTTACTTACTGTACCTCATACCTATTCCTTTTCGGAGTCTGGAACATTCTGGAAAGTGTCCCTTATGTATTCCTCCGGGGTTACGGTCTCAACGATATTAATTTCAACATTGATAGGATTACCTGAGATATAATGTTTAATTCTTTGACCGTTCACTGATGTCTACTACACAACCTTCTTCTTGTAGACGTTGTTGGGCCTGCAAGTGCACAGGTTTGTAGGATAGTAGCAAATTTCCCTCAAGTGGATGACCTAAGGTTTATCAATCCGTGGGAGGCGTAGGATGAAGATGGTCTCTCTCAAACAACCCTACAACCAAATAACAAAAAGTCTCTTGTGTCCCCAACACACCCAATACAATGGTAAATTGTATAGGTGCACTAGTTCAGCGAAGAGATGGTGATACAAGTGCAATATGGATAGTAGATAAAGGTATTTGTAATTTAAAAATATAAAAACAGCAAGGTAACTAATGATAAAAGTGAGCACAAACGGTATTGCAATGATAGGAAACAAGGCCTAGGGTTCATACTTTCACTAGTGCAAGTTCTCTCAACAATAATAACATAGATAGATCATATAACAATCCCTCAACATGCAACAAAGAGTCACTCCAAAGCCACTAATAGTGGAGAACAAACATAGAGATTATGGTAGGGTACGAAACCACCTCAAAGTTATTCTTTCGGATCGATCTATTCAAGAGTTCATACTAGAATAACACCTTAAGACACAAGTCAACCAAAACCCTAATGTCACCTAGATACTCCATTGTCACCTCAAGTATCCGTGGGCATCATCATACGATATGCATCACACAATCTCAGATTCATCCAACCAACACAAAGTACTTAAAAGAGTACCCCAAAGTTTCTACCGGAGAGTCAAGAAAACGTGTGCCAACCCCTATGCATAGGTTCATGGGCAGAACCCGCAAGTTGGTCACCAAAACATACATCAAGTGGCACATGATATCCCATTGTGACCACAGATAAACACGACAAGACATACATCAAGTGTTCTCAAATAAAAGACTTAATCCGATAAGATAACTTCAAGAGGGAAACTCAATTCATCACAAGAGAGTAGAGGGGGAGAAACATCATAAGATCCAACTATAATAGCAAAGCTCATGATACATCAAGATCGTGCCATAGAGAGAACACGAGAGATAGAGAGAGATCAAACACATAGCTACTGGTACATACCCTCAGCCCCGAGGGTGAACTACTCCCTCCTCGTCATGGATAGCGTCGGGATGATGAAGATGGCCACTGGTGATGGATTCCCCCTCCGGCAGGGTGCCGGAACAGGCTCCCGAGAGGTTTTTGGTGGCTACAGAGGCTTGCGGCGGTGAAACTCCCGATCTATCTTGATATTCGATGTTTTTAGGGTACGTAGGCTTATATAGGCGAAAGAAGTCGATCAGGGGGTGCTCGAGGGGCCCATGAGACAGGGGGGCACACCCAGTAGGGGGGCGTGCCCCCCTTTCTCCTGGCCTCCTCGACGATCTTCTAACGTGAACTCCAAGTCTCCAGGATCATATTCTTCCAAAAAATCATGATGCCGAAGGTTTCATTCCGTTTGGACTCCATTTGATATTCCTTTTCTTCGAAATACTGAAACAGGCAATAAAACAACAATATGGGCTGGGCCTCTGGTTAATAGGTTAGTCCCAAAAGTAAGATAAAAGTGTATAATAAAGCCCTTAATCATTCAAAACAGATAATAAAATAGCATGAATGCTTCATAAATTATAGATACGCTGGAGACGTATCAGCATCCCCAAGCTTAATTCCTACTCGTCCTAGAGTAGGTAAATGATAAAAGAAAGAATTTATGAAGTGTGAATGCTAGAAGGTGCACAAGTTTGATCAATGATAATTTCAATCACCTTTTCTAGAATGATAATATGTCATAACAGTAGTTCATCTCATAAAACTTCGCACGATAAAGTAACAAGCAATTCACATATTAAAGCATAGACCATAAACTTTCCTGAAAACTAGCAAACTTCATTCTTAGTCATCAAACAATTGCAATTCATCTTATTTTTAGGAATAGCAAACTCCACATACTCAACTATCATATAGTCTTCTACAATTGCTAACACTCACGCAATACTAATGGTTATGGAGTTTCAATCGGATACTGAGAAAGATAGGGGCTTATAGTGTTGCCTCCCAACGTATTCACCTTTGGGTGATGTCAACAATAATAGTTCATGCTAACTTACATCCAATTGGATATATATATCAGGATCTTCCCAACACGAGGTGCTTGCCAAAGGATAAAATAAAAAAGGGAAAGGTGAAGATCACCTTGACTCTTGCATAAAGTAAAAGACATAAAGTAAAAGATAGGCCCTTCTCAGAGGGAAGCAGAGGTTGTCATGCACTTTTAGGGTTGGATGCACAAAATCTTAATGCGAATGAATGTCACTTTATATTGCCACTTGTATATGGACCTTTATTATGCAGTTCGTCGCTTTTATTGCTTCCATAACAAGATCGTATAAAGCTATTTTCTTCACACCAAAAGATCATACATATTTAGAGAGCAATTTTTATTGCTTGCACCGATGACAACTTACTTGAAGGATCTTACTCAATCCATAGGTGGGTATGGTGGACTCTCATGGCAAAAGTGGGTTTAAGGATATTTGGAAGCACAAGTAGTATCTCTACTTGGTGCAAGGAATTTTTTCTAGCATGAGGGGGAAAGGCAAGCTCAACATGTTTGAATGATCCATGACAATATACTTTAACTAAGATGTCGGAAAACATAAACCATTACGTTATCTTCCTTGTCCAACATCAACTCTTTAGCATGTCATACATAATGAGTGCTCCCAATTATAAAAGATGTCTAGGATAGTGTATTTATATGTGGAATCTCTCTTCCTTCAATATTCTTTCATGAACTGTTCAAATGACCAATACAATGCTTGCTAACCTTCAATAAATTTACAACCTCTACTTCTTAGATGTGAAGTCATAACTCCCCATGGGATAAGCAAATGAGACATAAATAATTTCAGATTTATGACAATCAACTCATTCAACCATTTACTCATAGGATATAATTGAAGCACACGAGTAAATGACAAACTACTCCAAAAAGATATAAGTGAAGATCAATGAGTAGCTAAATAATTATGCAACTGTGCGAAGACTCTCTCTCATTAAAGAATTTCAGATCTTGGTATTGTACTCACAGCAAGCAAAACAAAACAAAATGACAATGCAAGGATAGCACGACTCATGTGAAGAAGCAAAAACTTAGGCTCAACCGATACTAACCGATAGTTGTTGAAGAAGAAAGGTGGGATGCCTACCGGGGCATCCCCAAGCTTAGATGCTTGAGAATTCTTGGAATATTATCTTAGGGTGCATTGGGCATCCCCAAGCTTGAACTTTTGTGTCTCCTTAATTCCTCTCATATCATGATTTCTCTTTTTTATCAAAAGCTTCATCCACACCAAACTCAACAAGAACTCGTGAGATAGGTTAGTATAAACCAATGCAAAACCTTATCATTTTCTACTGTAACAAATCACTAAAATTATTATTCAACATTGCATACTAAATGCCTCTGCATATTTAATACTCCTATCCTCAAATAGAATCATTAAACAAGCAAACATATGCAAACAATGCAACCATAACAGCAATCTGCCAAAATAGTATAGTCTGTAAAGAATGCAAGATTCATCATACTTCCCTAACTCCAAAAATTATGAAATAAAATTCCCACTGTAGTAAATTTATCATATCTCATTATGCAAAATGTTTCAACATTATATCGCTCTCTGAAGTTTCTAGGGAATTTTTGCAACAGCGGTAAACTTTCTGTTTTCAAACAGCAACATGTATACTAGCAAAATAAGCATGGCAAAGGCTATCCTTGACATTTTTATTGAAAATAAAGATGCAAAACATAATTCTAAATAACAGCAAGCAAATAATAACAAAATAAAATGATGCTCCAAGCAAAACACATATCATGTGGTGAATAAAAATATAGCTCCAAGTAAGGTTACCGATGAACGAAGGCGAAAGAGGGGATGCTTTCCGGGGCATCCCCAAGCTTAGGCTTTTGGCTATCCTTGAATATTACCTTGGGTTGCCTTTGGCATCCCCAAGCTTAGTCTCTTGCCACTCCTTATTCCATAGTTCATCGAATCTTTACCCAAAACTTGAAAACTCCACAACACAAAACTCAACAGAAAACTCATAAGCTCCGTTAGTATAAGAAAATAAAACCACCACTTTGGTATTGTAATGAACTCATTCTAAATTCATATTGGTGTAATATCTACTGTATTCTAACTTCTCTATGGTTCATACCACTTAATACTAGCCATAGATGCATCAAAATAAGCAAACAACACACGAAAAACAGAATCTGTCAAAAGCAGAACAGTCTGTAGTAATCTGTATCAAACGTATACTTATGGAACTCCAAAAATCCTACCAAATTAGGAAGTCCTAAGAAATTAGTGTATCAATCCATAGCAAAAAGAATAAGATCAGAATCACGTTTCTGTGAATTAACAAAACAAATTTACTGGGTGCAAAAGTTTCTTATTCTCAGCAGCATCAACACAACTATCACCGTAAGCTATCGTAAAGGTCTTACTTGGCACTTTATTGAAATAAAAGCTATAAAACATGATTAATACATTATCATAATCATGTGAACACAAAAAACAGTAAGAATAAATATTGGGTTGTCTCCCAACAAGCGCTTTTCTTTAATGCCTTTCGAGCTAGGCATGATGATGACAATGATGCTCACATAAAAGATAAGAATTGAAACATAACGGGAGCATCATAATGTTGGAAATATGCCCTAGAGGAAATAATAAAAGGATTAGTATTATATTTCCTTGTTCATGATAATTATCTTTATTCATGCTATAATTGTATTATCCGGAAGTCGTAATACACGTGTGAATACATAGACCATAATATGTCCCTAGTGAGCCTCTAGTTGACTAGCTCGTTGATCAACAGATATTCATGGTCTCCTGACTATGGACATTGGATGTCATTGATAATGGGATCACATCATTAGGAGAATGATGTGATGGACAAGACCCAATCCTAAGCATAGCACAAGATCGTGTACTTCGTTTGCTAGAGCTTTTCCAATGTCAAGTATCTTTTCCTTAGACCATGAGATCGTGTAACCCCTGGATACCGTAGGAGTGCTTTGGGTGTACCAAACGTCACAACGTAACTGGGTGACTATAAAGGTGCACTACAGGTATCTCCGAAAGTGTCTATTGGGTTGACACGGATCGAGACTGGGATTTGTCACTCCGTATGATGGAGAGGTATCTCTGGGCCCACTCGGTAATGCATCATCATAATGAGCTCAAAGTGACCAAGTGTCTGGTCACGGGATCATGCATTACGGTATGAGCAAAGTGACTTGCCGGCAATGAGACTGAACGAGGTATTGGGATACCGACGATCGAGTCTCGGGCAAGTAACGTACCAATTGACAAAGGGAATTGTATACAGGGTTGATTGAATCCTCGACTTCGTGGTTCATCCGATGAGATCATCGAGGAGCATGTGGGAGCCAACAAGGGTATCCAGATCCCGCTGTTGGTTATTGACTGGAGAGCCATCTCGGTCATGTCTACGTGTCTCCCTAACCCGTAGGGTCTACACACTTAAGGTTCGGTGACGCTAGGGTTGTAGAGATATGAGTATGCAGCAAACTGAAAGTTGTTCAGAGTTCCGGATGAGATCCCGGACGTCAGAGGAGTTCTGGAATGCTCCGGAGGTAAAGAATTATATATAGGAAGTGCAGTTTCGGCCATCGGGAGAGTTTCGGGGGTCACCGGCATTGTACCGGGACCACCGGAAGGGTCCCGGGGGTCCACCGGGTGGGGCCACCTATCCCAGAGGGCCCCATTGGCTAAAGTGGGAGGGGAACCAGCCCCTAGTGGGCTAGTGCGCCCCCCCCCCTGCGCCCCCCTCTGCGCCTAGGGTTGGGAACCCTAGGGGAGGGGGCGCCTCCACTTGCCTTGGGGGGCACTCCACCCCCCTTGGCCGCCGCCCCCCTAGAGATCCCATCTCTAGGGCCGGCGCCCCCCTGTAGACCTATATAAAGGAGGGGGAGGGAGGGCAGTGGCACCCTAAAGTCTTGGCGCCTCCCTCTCCCCTGCTACACCTCTCCCTCTCGCAGAAGCTCGGCGAAGCTCTGCCGGAACCCTGCTGCATCCACCACCACGCCATCATGCTACTGGATCTTCATCAACCTCTCCTTTCCCCTTGCTGTATCAAGAAGGAGGAGACGTCATCCGCTCCGTACGTGTGTTGAACGCGGAGGTGCTGTCCGTTAAGCACTTGGTCATCGGTGATTTGGATCACGACGAGTATGACTCCCTCAACCCCGTTCTCTTGAACGCTTCCGCTCGCGATCTACAAAGGTATGTAGATGCACTCCTATCACTCATTGCTTGGATGAACTCATAGATGGATCTTGGTGAAACCGTAGAAAAATTTTATTTTCTGCAACGTTCCCCAACAGTGGTATCAGAGCTAGGTCTATGCGTAGTTCTCTATTGCACGAGTAGAACACAATTTTGTTGTGGGCGTAGATGTTGTCAACTTTCTTGCCGCTACTAGTCTTATTTTTCTTCAGCGGTATTGTGGGATGAAGTGGCCCGGACCGACCTTACACATACGCTTACGTGAGACAGGTTCCACCGACTGACATGCACTAGTTGCATAAGGTGGCTAGCGGGTGTCTGTCTCTCCCACTTTAGTTGGAGCGGATTCGATGAAAAGGGTCCTTATGAAGGGTAAATAGAAGTTGAAAAATCACGTTGTGGCTTTTTCGTAGGTAAGAAAACGTTCTTGCTAGAACCCTATTGCAGCCACGTAAAAGATGCAACAACAATTAGAGGACGTCTAACTTGTTTTTGCAGCAATTGCCATGTGATGTGATATGGCCAAAAGTTGTGATGAATGATGAATGATATATTGTGATGTATGAGATCATGTTCTTGTAATAGGAATCACGGCTTGCATGTCGATGAGTATGACAACCGGCAGGAGCCATAGGAGTTGTCTTAATTATTGTATGACCTGCGTGTCAATGATTTAACGCCATGTAATTACTTTACTTTATTGCTAAACCGTTAGCCATAGTAGTAGAAGTAATAGTTGGCGAGCAACTTCATGGAGACACGATGATGGAGATCATGATGATGGAGATCATGATGATGGAGATCATGATGATGGAGATCATGGTGTCGTGCCGGTGACGAAGATGATCATGGAGCCCCGAAGATGGAGATCAAAGGAGTTATGATATTGGCCATATCATGTCACTATTATATAATTGCATGTGATGTTTATTATGTTTATGCATCTTGTTTACTTAGAACGACGGTAGTAAATAAGATGATCCCTTATAATAATTTCAAGAAAGTGTTCCCCCTAACTGTGCGCCGTTGCTAAAGTTCGTCGTTTCGAAGCACCACGTGATGATCGGGTGTGATAGATTCTTATGTTCACATACAACGGGTGTAAGACAGTTTTACACATGCAAAAACACTTAGGCTCAACTTGACAAGCCTAGCATGTACAGACATGGCCTCGGAACACAGAGACCAAAAGGTCGAACATGAGTCATATGGAAGATACGATCAACATGGAGATGTTCACCGATGATGACTAGTCCGTCTCACGTGATGATCGGACACGGCCTAGTCGACTCGGATCGTGTAACACTTAGATGACTAGAGGGATGTCTAATCTGAGTGGGAGTTCATTAAATAATTTGATTAGATGAACTTAATTATCATGAACTTAGTCTAAAACCTTTGCAAATATGTCTTGTAGATCAAATGGCCAACGCTCATGTCAACATGAACTTCAATGCGTTCCTAGAGAAAACCAAGCTGAAAGATGATGGCAGCAACTATACGGACTGGGTCCGGAACCTGAGGATCAATCCTCATAGCTGCCAAGAAAGTATATGTCCTAGAAGGACCGCTAGGTGAAGCACCCATCCCAGAGAACCAAGACGTTATGAACGCTTGGCAGTCACGTGCTGATGATTACTCCCTCGTTCAGTGCGGCATGCTTTACAGCTTAGAACCGGGGCTCCAAAAGCGTTTTGAGCAACATGGAGCATATGAGATGTTCGAGGAGTTGAAAATGGTTTTCCAAGCTCATGCCCGGGTTGAGAGATATGAAGTCTCCGACAAGTTCTATAGTTGTAAGATCGAGGAAAATAGTTACGTCAGTGAGCACATACTCAAAATGTCTGGGTTGCACAACCGCCTGTCCCAGCTGGACATTAACCTCTCGGATGAGGCAGTCATTGACAGAATCCTTCAGTCGCTCCCACCGACCTATAAGAGCTTTGTGATGAACTACAATATGCAGGGGATGGTGAAAACTATTCCTGATGTATTTTCAATGCTGAAGTCAGCAGAGGTAGAAATCAAGAAGGAACATCAAGTGTTGATGGTCAATAAAACCACTAAGTTCAAGAAGGGCAAGGGTAAGAAGAACTTCAAGAAGGACGGCAAGGATGTTGCCGCACCCGGTAAGCCAGTTGCCGGGAAGAAGTCAAAGAATGGACCCAAGCCTGAGACTAAGTGCTTTTATTGCAAAGGGAAGGGTCACTGGAAGCGGAACTGCCCCAAATACTTAGCGGACAAGAAGGCCGGCAACACTAAAGGTATATTTGATATACATGTAATTGATGTGTACCTTACCAGTACTCTTAGTAACTCCTGGGTATTTGATACCGGTGCTGTTGCTCATATTTGTAACTCACAGCAGGAGCTGCGAAATAAGCGGAGACTGGCGAAGGACGAGGTGACGATATGCGTCGGGAATGGTTCCAAGGTCAATGTGACCGCCGTCGGCATGCTGCCTCTACATTTACCCACGGGATTAGTTTGAAACCTCAATAATTGTTATTTAGTGCCAAGTTTGAGCATGAACATTGTATCTGGATCTCGTTTAATACGAGATGGCTACTCATTTAAATCCGAGAATAATGGTTGTTCTATTTATATGAGAGATATGTTTTATGGTCATGCCCCGATGGTCAATGGTTTATTCTTAATGAATCTCGAACGTAATGTTACACATATTCATAGTGTGAATACCAAAAGATGTAAAGTTGATAACGATAGTCCCACATACTTGTGGCACTACCGCCTTGGTCACATTGTTGTCAAGCGCATGAAGAAGCTCCATGCTGATGGACTTTTAGAGTCTCTCGTTTATGAATCATTTGACACATGCGAACCATGCCTCATGGGCAAAATGACCAAGACTCCGTTCTCCGGAACAATGGAGCGAGCAACCAACTTATTGGAAATCATACATACCGATGTGTGCGGTCCAATGAGCATTGAGGCTCGTGGAGGATATCGGTATGTTCTCACTCTCACTGATGACTTGAGTAGATATGGGTATGTCTACTTGATGAAACACAAGTCTGAGACCTTTGAAAAGTTCAAGGAATTTCAGAATGAGGTAGAGAATCAACGTGACCGAAAGATAAAGTTCCTACGATCAGATCGTGGAGGAGAATACTTAAGTCACGAATTTGGTACACACTTAAGGAAATGTGGAATAGTTTCACAACTCACGCCGACTGGAACACCTCAGCGTAACGGTGTGTCCGAACGTCGTAATCGCACTCTATTGGATATGGTGCGGTCTATGATGTCTCTTACCGATTTACTGCTATCATTTTGGGGATACGCTCTAGAGACAGCTACATTCACTTTAAATAGGGCTCCGTCTAAATCCGCTCAGATGACACCATATGAATTATGGTTTGGGAAGAAACCTAAGCTGTCGTTTCTAAAAGTTTGGGGATGCGATGCTTATGTCAAGAAACTTGAACCTGAAAAGCTCGAACCCAAGTCGGAAAAATGCGTCTTCATAGGATACCCTAAGGAAACCATTGGGTATACCTTCTACTTAAGATCCGAGGGCAAGATCTTTGTTGCCAAGAACGGATCCTTTCTGGAAAAAGAGTTTCTCTCGAAAGGAGTAAGTGGGAGGAAAGTAGAACTCGATGAAGTACTACCTCTTGAACCAGAAAGTAGTGCAGCTCAGGAAAATGTTCCTGTGGTGCCTACACCGACTGGAGAGGAAATTAATGATGATGATCAAGGTACTTCGGATCAAGTTGCTACTGAACTTCATAGGTCCACGAGGACACGTTCCACACCAGAGTGGTATGGCAACCCTGTCCTGGAAATCATGTTGTTAGACAACGGTGAACCTTCAAACTATGAAGAAGCGATGGCGGGCCTAGATTCCAACAAATGGCTTGAAGCCATGCAATCCGAGATAGAATCCATGTATGAAAACAAAGTATAGACTTTGACAGACTTTCCCGATGATCGGCGAGCGATAGAAAACAAATGGATCTTTAAGAAGAAGATGGACGCGGATGGTAATGTTACCATCTATAAAGCTCGACTTGTCGCTAAGGGTTATCGGCAAGTTCAAGGGGTTGACTAGGATGAGACTTTCTCTCCCGTAGAGAAGCTGAAGTCCGTCAGAATCATGTTAGCAATTGCCGCATACTATGATTATGAGATATGGTAGATGGACGTCAAAACGGCATTCCTTAACGGGCATCTTAAGGAAGAACTGTATATGATGCAGCCGGAGGGTTTTGTCGATCCTAAGAATGGTAACAAAGTATGCAAGCTCCAGCGATCCATTTATGGGCTGGTGCAAGCATCTCGGAGTTGGAACATTCGCTTTGATGAGATGATCAAAGCGTTTGGGTTTATGTAGACTTATGGAGAAGCCTGCGTTTACAAGAAAGTGAGTGGGAGCTCTGTAGCATTTCTCATATTATATGTAGATGACATACTTTTGATGGGAAATGATATAGAACTTTTGGACAGCATTAAGGCCTACTTGAATAAGTGTTTTTCAATGAAGGACCTTGGAGAAGCTGCTTACATATTAGGCATCAAGATCTATAGGGATAGATCGAGACGCCTCATAGGTCTTTCACAAAGCACATACCTTGATAAGATTTTGAAGAAGTTCAAAATGGATCAGTCCAAGAAAGGGTTCTTGCCTGTATTGCAAGGTGTGAGATTTAGCTCGGCTCAATGCCTGACCACGGCAAAAGATAAAGAAGAGATGAGTGTCATCCCCTATGCTTCAGCCATAGGATCTATTATGTATGCCATGCTGTGTACCAGACCTGATGTAAACCTTGCCGTAAGTTTGGTAGGAAGGTACCAAAGTAATCCCGGCAAGGAACACTGGACAGCGGTCAAGAATATCTTGAAGTACCTGAAAAGGACAAAGGACATGTTTCTCGTTTATGGAGGTGCCGAAGAGCTCGCCGTAAAGGGTTACGTCGACGCTAGCTTCGACACAGATCTGGATAACTCTAAGTCACAAACTGGATACGTGTATATGTTGACTGGTGGAGCAGTAAGCTGGTGCAGCTGCAAGAAGAGCGTTGTGGCAGGATCTACATGTGAAGCGGAGTACATGGCAGCCTCGGAGGCAGCGCATGAAGCAATTTGGGTGAAGGAGTTCATCACCGACCTAGGAGTCATACCCAATGCGTCGGGGCCGATCAAACTCTTCTGTGACAACACTGGAGCTATTGCCCTAGCCAAGGAGCCCAGGTTTCACAAGAAGACCAGGCACATCAAGCGTCGTTTCAACTCCATCCGTGAAAAGGCTCAAGATGGATACATAGATATTTGCAAAGTACATACGGATCTGAATGTCGCAGATCCGTTGACTAAACCTCTTTCGCGAGCAAAACATGATCAACACCAGAACTCTATGGGTGTTCGATTCATCACAATGTAACTAGATTATTGACTCTAGTGCAAGTGGGAGACTGTTGGAAATATGCCCTAGAGGCAATAATAAAAGGATTATTATTATATTTCTTTGTTCATGATAATTGTCTTTATTCATGTTATAATTGTATTATCCGGAAATCGTAATACACGTGTGAATACATAGACCATAATATGTCACTAGTGAGCCTCTAGTTGACTAGCTCGTTGATCAACAGATAGTCATGGTTTCCTGACTATGGACATTGGATGTCATTGATAACGGGATCACATCATTAGGACAATGATGTGATGGACAAGACCCAATCCTAAGCATAGCACAAGATCATGTAGTTCGTTTGCTAGAGCTTTTCCAATGTCAAGTATCTTTTCCTTAGACCATGAGATCGTGTAACTCCCAGATACCATAGGAGTGCTTTGGGTGTACCAAACGTCACAACGTAACTGGGTGACTATAAAGGTGCACTACAGGTATCTCCGAAAGTGTCTGTTGGGTTGACACGGATCGAGACTGGGATTTGTCACTCCGTATGACGGAGAGGTATCTCTGGGCCCACTCGGTAATGCATCATCATAATGAGCTCAAAGTGACCAAGTGTCTGGTCACGGGATCATGCATTACGGTACGAGTAAAGTGACTTGCCGGCAACGAGACTGAACGAGGTATTGGGACACCGACAATCGAGTCTCGGGCAAGTAACGTACCGATTGACAAATGGAATTGTATACAGGGTTGATTGAATCCTCGACTTCGTGGTTCATCCGATGAGATCATCGAGGAGCATGTGGGAGCCAACAAGGGTATCTAGATCCCGCTGTTGGTTATTGACCGGAGAGCCGTCTCGGTCATGTCTACGTGGCTCCCGAACCCGTAGGGTCTACACACTTAAGGTTCGGTGACGCTAGGGTTGTAGAGATATGAGTATGCAGCACACCGAAGGTTGTTCGGAGTCCCGAATGAGATCCCGGACATCACGAGGAGTTCCGGAATGGTCCGGAGGTAAAGAATTATATATAGGAAGTGCAGTTTCGGCCATCGGGAGAGTTTCGGGGGTCACCGGCATTGTACCGGGACCACCGAAAAGGTCCCGGGGGTCCACCGGGTGGGGCCACCTATCCCGGAGGGCCCCATAGGATGAAGTGGGAGGGGAACCGGCCCCTGGTGGGCTGGTGCGCCCCCCGTGGGCCCCCCTCTGCGCTTAGGGTTGGGAACTCTAGGGGAGGGGGCGCCTCCACTTGCCTTGGGGGGCACTCCACCCTCCTTGGCCGCCGCCCCCCCTAGAGACCCCATCTCTAGGGTCGGCGCCCCCTGGGAGCCTATATAAAGGAGCGGGGAGGGAGAGCAGTGGCACCCTAAAGTCTTGGCGCCTCCCTCTCCCCTGCTACACCTCTCCCTCTCGCAGAAGCTCGGCGAAGCTCTGCCGGAACCCTGCTGCATCCACCACCATGCCGCCGTGCTGCTGGATCTTCATCAACCTCTCCTCCCCCCTTGTTGGATCAAGAAGTAGGAGACGTCATCCGCTCCGTACATGTGTTGAACGCGGAGGTGTTGTCCGTTCGGCACTTGGTCATCGGTGATTTGGATCACGACAAGTACGACTCCCTCAACCCCGTTCTCTTGAACGCTTCCGCTCGCGATCTACAAGGTATGTAGATGCACTCCTATCACTCGTTGCTTAGATGAACTCATAGATGGATCTTGGTGAAACCGTAGAAAAATTTTATTTTCTGCAATGTTCTGCAACATATAAAGCATATGACTAGCACATTTAAGTCTAACCCACTTCCTATGCATAGAGATTTTGTGAGAAAACAACTTATGGGAACAATAATCAACAAGCATAGGAAGGTAAAACAAACATAGCTTCAAGATTTCAAGCACATAGAGAGGAAACTTGACATTATTGCAATTCCTACAAGCATATGTTCCTCCCTGATAATAATTTTCAGTAGCGTCATGAATGAATTCACCAATATAACCAGCACCTAAAGCATTCTTTTCATGATCTACAAGCATAGAAAATTTACTACTCTCCACATAAGCAAAATTCTTCTCATCCGGAATAGTGGGAGTATCATAAGAGACTTGAACACTAAAAAAATTTTCCACATTAAAAGAGTAGTGTTCAGAAAAAGGGTAATCATAATCATGACAAGATTTATAAATATAATTATCACTACTTCTTATAGCATAAATTTCATCACAATAATCATCATAAGTAGCAACTTCGTTCTCATCATAATCGATTGAAACCTCTCCCAAGATATTGGAATCGCTAAATAAAGTTGACACTCTTCCAAATCCACTTTCATATTCATCACAATAAGATTCAACATCCTCCAAAATAGTGGGATAACTACTTCCTAAAGTTGACACTCTTCCAAACCCACTTTCATCAATATAATCATCATAGGTAAGAGGCATGCTATCATCATAACAACTTTGCATATCAAAACTTGGGATGCTAAAAATATCATCTTCATTAAACATAGCATCCCCAAGCTTGGGACAAACATTAATTTAAGCAAATATATTCTCAAATATTTCATCCTCATCAAACATAGCTTCCCCAAGCTTGGGCCTTTTGATATCATAAGCATAATCACTCTCATCATTAATAGTATGGATAGCACCAATAGTATATCAATTATCATCATCACAATGAGTAGTAGGAGCAACATCATTTGGAAGGGATACCTTTTACCTTTGTTTCCCCTTATTTTCCTTTTCTTTTTCACATTATGTGTGGGTTCAACCTTCCTCTTTGAGCTCTTTATTGACGAGATTGGTTGAATAGAAAACTCCTCCTCGTTGCCTGATTCATCATAAGAAATAATAGGAGGGTATTGGGAAGTCTCTTCCCTTTCATTAGTATTCTCATCATCTTCTATTTGCTTTCTTTTCTTTAGGTAATTGGCAATATAAGGATTTTCAATGCAATTCACCGCACAATACAGATAAATCTTCTCTAGATCAATATCAAGGAATTTCTTATGGGCAAATTCCGGAAGGTCCTTAATTAAATGTTTCAATTCTTCATAACCCAAAAGTAAACTAAGTTCATTGTAATGTGCAAGGGAGATCAAATCATAACAAATTTTGGACACGATTCAATCATGAAACAATTTGCATCGGAGATGTAAATGACCACGTTCATTGCATAGTTCACAAGTACGGCAAAGGAAGTATAAATTATCAGCACTCCCATTTAACTTTTCTTGCAATAATTTAGTTTCTAAATGCTTATGCCTCTTGCAATATATATCTTCTCTATTTGGTGTGTTCATGCAAACATGCACTCCACAAAATTTGGCATGCTTATAAAAGATATTTTCATCATGACTAGAGCAATCATCATTAGTACTATTGTCGTGGAATTAACACGTCAGATGTCCATAGTGTCAGGACTTAGTCGTGAGGCCAATGCACCTATGTGGTAGCTTGAGAGGGGTTGAGCGGAGAGACGCAACACAAGACAGGGATTTAGACAGCTTCGGGCCCCGGGAAACATCATCCGGTAAAAACCCTACATGCTGTTTGAGGCTAGGTCTCATTATCATCACGAGGGAGTCCTCGTAAACCGGCTCTCCTCTTCGTGTCTAGGCCTAAGATTGTTCCTTCTTGCTTGTCGCTTGTCCCCCTTTGGGGAGCCCTGCCCCTCCTTATATATGTTGAAGGGGCGGTTTACATGTAGAGTCCTATTAGGATTAGGACTAGTCTATCTCTAATACAAACCGGATACAAGTCCTAGTCTTAACTCCTTGTAAGGCAAATATTCCTTTCCTCTTAAACCGGCCCACAATGGTTGAACCAGCCTTCATGAACCGCCAGACAGGCCACCGGGTCTTGTTGCTCCTCTGGCCCGCCTGCCGGATTACCAATGAACTATAAATCGTCTGGTCTGTGCAGGTCACCGGTGAATCGCCAAGTCCGGCCGGTTTATCCTTCCGGCCGGTTTACGCTGCGGGGCATATCCCCGACATTAGCCCCCAAGTTTAGCTTGGATTTATCCATGGTAAACTTATGCTGCAAATAAACACCAGAACAAATTTGACAGGTTGTGCTCCGGGTTAAGAATTCTTGTAGACCGGCACCTGATCGTCCTTAAGTCCTTGTCATTTCCTCCTTCTAGAAAATCCGGGTCAATAACCAGCTTCATACTTTAAATTGTTGACATTGGTTTCTCATATAAAAATATTGTGAAGAATAATCCGCTTGAGTTGGCTTCCAAAGCGCCGGTTTAAGAATTATTGGTCTTGAGATACTCATATGATATTCAACCGGCTTGAAGATGCAGAACTTGCCGGTTTATCATTGCCAAAAACTATCGGGTTATAAAAACTGATAATTCCAGGTCATGATTGTTGCAGACACTGGTTCATGATTGTTGCCAACACCGGTTTATGATTATTGATGACACCGGGTTGCAGCCACAGGGTCATAATGATTGGTGACGCCGGGTCAATCTAGTTTGCTCAAACAGAGAATTTGAAAATATTTCCTTGATAATAATATAATACATGTAGCCCCCAAGTCTTGAGTAGAACAAGGTGATGGCTTAAGACTTGCTTCAATATAAATACTGTCACTATCGAAGAAATCCATGTTGTTCATCCCAGTCACTAGCAAAAACTGAATACTCCATATTATGTAGCCCCCAAGTGCCGGGTTGTCATGCTTGCAGCGACCTGGGACTTGTATTTTCCTGATGCTCATAAAAACTTCAACCAGTGTAGCCCCCAAGGGCCGGTTCAGTAAGATAATATTGACCTGGGACTTGATATATACTTCAATGAAAATAACATCATATGATGTAACCCCCATCATGGGGCTTGAATCCACGTCCATAAGGTTAAGAGCCTTGTGCTTTACCAACTGAGCAGTGGACCCTTCAATATAATGAAAATTTGTGTACCTTGAATTGTTGACATGAGCAATTGGTAGCCCCCAAGGGCCAGATCATTATAATGTGATGAGCCGGGTCTTCAATAATATGAGCAAAAAATGACTTTGCATTAGCCCCCAAGTGTCATGGTGCATGCGTGCAGCGACATGAGACTTGTGTATTTGATGTAATCCCAACTTGAACAATGTAGCCCCCAAGTGCCGGGTTGGAAGCCTGCAGCAACTCGAGACTATTCCTTCAATTGTAGAATAAAAATCATATCCATTGATAATATGATAGCCATTGCGCTAAAGCGACTTTGAAAACCTTAATCATAATACTGGTTATTGATAACCATAATAGAAAACCAGCCGTGTTGGCTATTTGAATAATATACCCAATGATTTATAAGCGCATAATTACAATGGCGCAATCCAAATATATGCTGGCGACTTATAGTCCAAAGCCAGGCCATTTTAATAAACACCGGACAATCTCTCATCATAGACTGGCGATTTATCGTCTTAAAGCCGGGCCGGTTTAATAAACACCGGATAATTTATCATCATACTGGCGACATATAGTTGAAAGCCAGGCCGGTTTAATAAACACCGGTGATTTACAATCATGCTTTATTCAACCTGTTTCTGCATACAACAAGTTTAAAGTGTCCTGGCGGTTTACCGCCGGACGGGTCATAATGCCCAACAGATAACCCAGGTTTACAACCAAGGCTGCACTTAAGAATAATCAAATATGAAATATATCATACCTGTGATATTGAATCACGTAGTCGGTTTACCAACTTTTTGTAGTAGGGGAATTTTGAGTAATGATAACTCCTTTCATACTGTGCCGGTTTATAATAAAACCGTACCGGGTTGTGATAAACACCGGTTTAACAATATATAATACTGGCAACTTGTAGTCAAACCAGACCGGGTTAATAATCGCCGGATTATAATTTGATCATGTACTGACAACTTGTAGTTGAAAGCCGAGCCGGGTTGACAAACACCGGTTTACTCCATAATAGGATGGTAACAGAAAATCAAACCGGGCAGATAGTCTCCAGATTAAGATTTGACCGTGTTCCGTCAATTTGTAATTGACAGTTGAACCGGATTGAAACGTTGTCGGTTTAAAAAACGCAACAAAAATCGAATAACAGTTATGAAAAAATATGGAAGCAAAGGCAATGATAAAACCGTTTTGCAAAAAGAGGCTTTACTGAGCCGATCAGATGGTGTTACCATGGTTGGACACGACCAAGCTCCCAATAGGTGTAGCAATGGTTCAAGTCAGCCAGGTCCCCAACTGAAACCGTGGCATTATGCCGATCAAGTGGCGTGGCAATGGTTCGGGTTCGACCAAGCCCCCAAGTGACTCTGTGGCCTTAGGCCGATCAAGAGGCGTGACTGGTTCAGACTTGACCATGTCCCCAAGCGATCTGGTGGCTTTCACCTATCAAGAGGTGTTGCATTGGTTCGGACACGACCAAGCCCCAAAGTGACATAACATGGTGCTTTGAAAAGCTAACCCAAGGGGTAAACCAGAGGCCGCTTTAAAACAGAACCTCCGTGTAACCACGCATGATGTAAAAAAGAACAGAGACTCTGCTTTATGAAGCAGAAGCCCCCATGTGATCAATAATATGTTAGGCCAATAAGGTGGAATAACCATGTTTGGACCGCGCATCATGGCAGCAGGTCCTCTTTGGTAATTTTTAACTTTTTGCCAAATAAATTCTTCTTGAACCGGGATCTTGAACCAGATATTGAGAGCTTCAAAGCTTTGTGGGAGGCATCTTTCCCTTGAACCGGATTTTAAACCGGAATCTTCATTTTTAGCCGGAAATTTCCTGACGGTCTTTAAGCTCGAACTTGCGAGAAGTTAATTCTTTTTTGAACCGGAAATTCTTAAACCGGATTTGAGAGCTTCAGAGCTTTGTTGGAGAACAAGTTTCCCTTGAACCGGATTGTAAACCGGAATCCTTTTCTGATGATCCGGATCTTCTTCATTGAACCTGGATTTTGTAACTGTCATATACTTTTTGATCCGGAAATCTTCTGACAGCCCACTGTGAATCCGGGACCGGGTTATCTTTCCCTCCAACGTATTGGGGTTCTTGACTTCACTGAAAACCGGTAACGTTTGCTAAGTCATATCCTTGTAGCCCCCAAGTCTCAAGGTGACTCGAGGAGTTGGCTTGAGATCCTCCATATTTGACCGGGATATAAGCCGGCATAACTTGTATATCATTGGTGTTGATAGCACGATGTGAATCCACCGAAGGTTGAGATGACTGCGGTGGGTTATAAACGATCCCATATGAACCATGTCAGCAGCTCGGCCAATGGTTCCTTCCAACTGGCTATTTGAAATTAACCAAACAGTAATGACGGCGACTTGTGCGCCTGCTCATTGAGCCATCCAGTGCAGGCGGCGGTTGATGATAATTTGCCTTCAATTTGAAATAAAAAACCAGGCTACCCAAACTGTGACTTGCTCATAGTTCAATAAACAGCTCATGCAGACAGGTGCGGCCTGGCGTGTTGACGTAGACCAGGCCGCGAGAGATGGACGTAAAATACGACCGCAGCATCAGAGGTGGCACAGACAGATGAGTCGGCCGCGGCGTTGTAAACCGGTTCAGACGGGCGAGTCAAACGCAGGCGCGGTCCCAGCAAGCTGATGTAAATCGGGTCGTAAGGGCGGCGTCTTGCACACGTTCATTCACCGGGTACTGTGGCACAGACGAACACCAGGCAGAACGTTGCCAGCGCGTGCTCCGTACCCATGGTATAAACCACGTTTATAATGAATAATTGTCCTGTATATAAAGAAAATACAAACCAGCGTAATTGTTCTTTGACAAAAACAATATTGTCCAAACTAGATTTAGATGGATTTCACCTGATATGTTAGGCTGGAAATTATTCGTCACGGACTTGATGATCGCCGGATGAAACTGAAATCAATCACGGGTGAACCGGCCGTAGTGCGGTAAGCCGGTGCAGACAGGTGAGTCGGTCGTGACGTTTGTAAGCCGACGCGGACAACGAATTGGCTGCATGCGTGGACGGATGTAAACCGAACAGCGGGGGTGGCGATTTGCACGTCTATCCATCAAGCAGCATGGCCCAGAGGAATGCCAGTGCAAAATTATGCTGGCATGCGCTCCGTGTCCGCGGTATAACAATACTTTTGTCATAAATAATTATCCTGCATAAAAAACATTGCAGTCCATGGCCAAGATAAATTGCTCTTTGACAAAAGAAAAATAATATATGTTAAAAATAGACTCAGATGGATATCACCTGATTTGTTTGGATGAACGCGGATACAAATACTGAATAATGTTGGGCGTATTCTGGTGTAGCCTTTAATATGTACACAGGACCAACAAAGCAGCAGATATAACAGCGGTCGGAGGGGCGACTTGAAAACGACACCGCAGTGGCGGCCCGAACCCAAGTAGCTGGGGAAGTGGGCGGCTCAGCGTTGTAGCAAGGTTGCCTCGAGGTGGGTACACGGGCGCAGTGACCCGGGAGGCGGCAGCGCCGCGAGCGCAACGCAAGCGGGCGACTCAGCATGCACAGACAACAGCAGTCAGAGGACTCGGCGCGGCGGTCCTTAATAGAGGCGGGCCGGTTTGGAAGCAGCTGCTCAGAGTTTCGTCTCGTCGTACAGCAGAGGAAGTGGTGAACGCAGAATTGTGTCTGACGTGTCCTGTCAGTTTGGACGAACAAGTGGAGACCCTTCAAATGCGGTTGCGTGTGCGTGCGCTGGCTATGCAGCCTGTATGTGTGCAACTGTGAACGCGTCCTCCACCTGTGCCTGACAACTTTGGTGGTATTACTACTAGCAATTGGTGCGCTAGTATCAGTATTCTTTGTCTTCCATCCAGAGTAATTTTCCATTAAACCTTGGGACTCATCACATGCAGTGATGCTTGTTTCTTTATTCCTTTGCCCTCACGCCTAAGATGTAGTAGCAGTGACAACTTGATGGATTTGGCATGCGCTGCCATAAATTATCCTTGGGAGTAAATCGCACTTGGTCAAAAGGCGACTTGTCGTAACGATTTCAACACAGAGATGATGGCGACCTGTGAGAGCGCGTGGAGTGAGGCCTGCCCAGGTGTAGGTTTGAAGGCGGGCGGTTTAACACGGCCGCGACCGAATCCGACGCCGTGCAACCAAGATATCTTCCGGGTCGTGGTCAGTTTGACCAATCCACGTTTCCCCTCCCTTTGACTTGCGCAAATTAGATCAGGCCGAAACCGTAACAATCGATCAAAACACCTGCTTCTCGGCTTGTGTGACGAGGTCAGCAACTCCAGGTTGCATGTTTGTCTTCTCGTTGGCTATTTTCTCTGGTAAATACATGTGGGTAGAATCACCTGTAGATCATGAAACAATTTGCATCGGAGATGTAAATGACCATGTTCATTGCATAGTTCACAAGTACGGCAAAGGAAGTATAAATTATCAGCACTCCCATTTAACTTTTCTTGCAACAATTTAGTTTCTAAATGCTTATGCCTCTTGCAATATATATCTTCTCTATTTGGTGTGTTCATGCAAACATGCACTCCACAAAATTTGACATGCTTATAAGAGATATTTTCATCATGACTGGAGCAATCATCATTAGTACTATTGTCGTGGAATTAACACGTCAGATGTCCATAGTGTCAGGACTTAGTCGTGAGGCCAACGCACCTATGTGGTAGCTTGAGAGGGGTTGAGCGGAATCGAGAGACGCAACACAAGACAGGGATTTAGACAGCTTCGGGCCCCGGGAAACATCATCCGGTAAAAACCATACATGTTGTTTGAGGCTAGGTCTCATTATCATCACGAGGGAGTCGCCGTAAACCGGCTCTCCTCTTCGTGTCTAGCCCTAAGATTGTTCCTTCTTGCTTGTCGCTTGTCCCCCTTTGGGGAGCCCTGCCCCTCCTTATATATGTTGAAGGGGCGGTTTACATGTAGAGTCCTATTAGGATTAGGACTAGTCTATCTCTAATACAAACCGGATACAAGTCCTAGTCTTAACTCCTTGTAAGGCAAATATTCCTTTCCTCTTAAACCGGCCCACAATGGTTGAACCGGCCTTCATGAACCGCCAGACAGGCCACCGGGTCTTGTTGCTCCTCTGGCCCGCCTGCCGGATTACCAATGAACTCTAAATCGTCTGGTCTGTGCAGGTCACCGGTGAATCGCCAAGTCCGGCCGGTTTATCCTTCCGGCCGGTTTACGCCGTGGGGCATATCCCCGACAACTATGGATATTCAAGGAGTTCATACTAACAACATGTAATCATGCTCATCATTCAAAGATTCAGTACCAAGCATTTTAATGCACTCTTCTTCTAGCAATTGAGCATAATTTTCCTTTCCATCATACTCATGAAAGATATTAAAAAGACGAAGCGACCTGCTTAGCACTGCTCTTGAATCCATCAAGCTAAACAACATGCCACTCATAATTCCAAACTTGTTGCTCAAATACGAATCTGATATGATGTTGATATTACTAAAACAGATAACATTTAATTGGTCAGCTAATGTTCCTACTTTACTTTCAAAAACACGTGCACCACATTTAGAGAGACAACAGGGAGTTGCATTCTTAATGCGCTCTGGTTCATCATGTGTGGGCACTGCGCAACGAACATTTTATTGTCCAAAATCTGCTTGCTCTTCTTTAGCATGTTCCTCTTCTGTTCTTCTTTAATAAGTACTCTCTCCATTCCTAAATACAAGTCTTTGTATAGATTCCACCATGGACTACATATGGAGCAAAATGAGTGAATCTACACTCTAAAATGTATCTGTATACATCTGTATGTGATCCATAGTGAAAATCTCTACAAAGACTTATATTTTGGAACAGAGGGATTATGATAGTAGTACAATATGGTCCTTGTAGTGAAGATGAGCAGGGAATTTGCAGTGTAGAGGTGTATATGGTCGGTTGTGATGGACACTTTGAACTCTTTGGGCCTCTTTGATTCGTAGGATTTTGTAAACATAGGAATAGGATTTGTAGTGGCCTGCCCACTTGAATCCTATAAGAATAGCAAGGAAATGCGGGGAGCTGTGTCGCCTTTGAGAGTTACACTGATATTAATAGTACCGCACCTTGAGTTAAAGAGAGCTGGTATACGAAGCCTTTCTAACCGTACCGGCAATACTAGCACATATATTCCAGCAAGTTCCACTTTGCTAATTTTACTCTGATGCTTACGGTTTTCCCGTTATATCTACACTATGATCTGTGTAGCTGCTTTGTGTCGCACTAGCAGCAGTCCACTCTTGAAGCTAAACACACCAATCATAAGTCCAAAGCTTACTTCTTCAAATACGAATTGTGATATGATACTGATATTAGTTAACAGACACACATTTAATTGGTCAGGTAATGCTCCCACTTGATTTTCCAAATGCATGTGGCCGCATATAGAGAGACAACATGGAATTGAATTTCTTTGGGCGCTGTGATTCATCATGAGTGGGCAAACAACATTGTATGCAATGAAGCGGAACCTCAAGAATATGCTTCCTATTCTGTTCTCTAACATGTTCCTCTTTTGTTATTTTGTATTTAGTAGGTACAGTATGTTCCTTGTCAGGAAGGGGAGCAGGGACATCTGCAGTCAACAGCTGATAGAGTTGGCATGTACGTGATTGATAAGCTTTCAATTACTAGCAGCAATACAACACCATATTTTCCAGCCAGTTCCACTTTCCCGATTTATATATCGTGGTTATGGTGTACCCCTTTTATGTACACTATGATCTGCCTAGTTGTTGTGTGCTCTTGTTATGATGGTTTGGTAATAAACTCTCTATACAGTATATTATGAACATATCATCTGCCAACTATCCTTACTTCTGGAGCCTATTTTTGTGTACTTGTGCTAGATTATATTAATGCATGCACCATATTACAGCACACATGAGCTCTCTCATCAGAATCCAGTGATAGCACACAAGGGTTTATAGGGGCGCCCCTATATTAGAATATCCTCTACATTACAAAGATAATCTCACTACTATTTATATTTTCATGGTTCTCAGATATTATACGTAATTACAATGAATATCAGAATCCGCGCATCAGAAGAATATTGTGGAACACTGCAATGACTTACGAAATTGGCACCAAGGCATTGAGTGCCATTCTGGATGCAATGAAACTCATACGCTCCCCACCTGTAGATTCTTGTTCAGAATATGATCCTAATGACTATTCTAACCTCAAGGAGTCAAAGGCAGATGGCCTGTCCTGTTCACCCATCAAGGTGCCTATTATAATTTGGCAAGGTTTTATTGATTGCGCGTATCTTGCATATGTTGTCTTGCATTTCTTCTACTTTGTTGCACCGCCATCTGCTTAGTTTACTCATCATATATGTTGAGATGCCATGCCCATCCATTATCAATACATATTCCATCTGTCATAATACCATGTTTTTCCACTCAAATGCTATTCTTGTGCATCAGACATCAAAAAGGAATAGGGTGATTGCCGTACTTGAAGGAGCACCAGCAAAGTCCTTGAAAAACGTGGTGGTGCCGAAGAAATCAGATAACACCCCACTTATATTGGCTGGACAACCCATGACACAAAACATAGGACCGACTCCAGCAGACAGGACCTGCACTCCGGCAAAAGGTATGCCGATTTCAGTTGCCATAGCACTAGCCATACCACAGAAAAATCCTACTCCAGCAAAAAGTACTGCAAGTCCACCGGCCCAAGACCTATCCCAACTTCAGAGATGGCCAATTCCTGCAGACTGGAACCCCATTCCAGTTATTCCCAGTTTAAAAGACAATGCTTTCAATGTTGTTAGGGACTACGTGCATATATTCCCATCATGGGAAGATTATAGTGAAGACAAACACCATTTTCACATCTTCCTGTCCCAGTTACGTGTAAGTGCTATTATTCATGGTGATTATTTTCCTGTTTTCTGCTGATTGAACACATGAATGATTTACATTACATTGTTGTAAGTAGGCGAGGGTCAATCTGGATAGTCATGACGAGCAAAGCTTGCTTGCGCTTTTCAAGGAAGCTTTGCAGCAGTATCGGTGCTACCTTAGGAAATCACACTTTGATGACAAGTCTATAAATGAATTTCTGGTGAAGTATCCTGTGCTAAATTTAGAAGACACTGAATGGAAAAACCTTGTTGAAAGATCGAGGATGTCGCCTAGAGGGGGGTGAATAGGCGCTTTAAAATAATTATGGTTTAGGATTGAACAAATGCGGAATAAACCTAGCGGTTAATTTGTCAAGCACAAAACCTAAAACAACTAGGCTCACCTATGTGCACCAACAACTTATGCTAAGCAAGATAAGCAACTATGTGATAGCAAGATATATGACAAAGGACAATATGGATATCACAAAGTAAAGTGCATAAGTAAAGGGCTCGGGTAAGAGATAACCGAGGCACACGGAGACGACGATGTATCCCGAAGTTCACACCCTTGCGGATGCTAATCTCCGTTTGGAGCGGTGTGGAGGCACAATGCTCCCCAAGAAGCCACTAGGGCCACCGTAATCTCCTCACGCCCTCGCACAATGCAAGATGCCATGATTCCACTAAGGGACCCTTGAGGGCGGTCACCGAACCCGTACAAATGGCGACCCTTGGGGGCGGTCAACGAACCCGTACACTTTGGCAACCCTTGGGGGCGGTCACCGATACCCGTCAAATTGCTCGGGTCAATCTCCACAACCTAATTGGAGACCCCGACGCTTGCCCGGAGCTTTACGCCACAATGATTGAGCTCCGAACAACACCAACCGTCTAGGGCACCAATGCACCCAAGAGGAACAAGCTCTAGGGTGTCCAAACACCCAAGAGTAACAAGCTCAAGGGTACCAAGCACCCAAGAGTAATAAGCTTCTCAACTTGTAACTTCCACGTATCATGTGGAGAACTCAAACCGATGCGCCAAATGCAATGGCAAGGGCACACGAAGTGCCCAAGTCCTTCTCTCTCAAATCCCACCGAAGCAACTAATGCTAGGGAGGAAGATGAGAGGAAGAACAAGAAGGAGAACACCAAGAACTCCAAGATCTAGATCCAATGGGTTCCCCTCACATAGAGGAGAAAGTGATTGGTGGAAATGTGGATCTAGATCTCCTCTCTCTTTTCCCTCAAAAACTAGCAAGAATCCATGGAGGGATTGAGATGAGTTTTTTGGTCCGGAGCGGTAGTAAAAAATTACATCCGCTCCAATTAGCGGTAGTACCGCTGCAGCCTTTTCAGAACACGAAAACTGCCACAACTTTTGCAAACGGACTCCGAATTCAATGAAACCAAGTTTGTTGGAAAGCTAGCGACAAGTGATAACACAATATCGAAAGAAATATCAGTAAGAAGCAAAATAGAAAAGGCCCATAAGAAAAAGTTGAGAACCCTTCCTCGGATAAGACCGGTAAAACCTCCAACACCGAAAACATCATAGAAGACGCATGCGAACTCCGTTTTGATGAACTCAAGCTTGTAATCAAGATGACCATAAGCTCTAAGACTCACAAAGAGAACCAAACAAGAACCAAGAAACATGATGCAAGGATGCAATGGTTTGAGCTCTCTACTAATGATACGATCAAGCTACCAACTTGAGAGCCTCCCTTGATAGTACGGCAAACGATCCTATAAGCCGGTCTCCCAACTACCACCACGAGACCGGTAAAATAGAAAACCTATCAAGGGAAAACCTTTGCCTTGCACATGGTCGACTTGAGCTAGATGATGACGATCTTGACTCCCTCAAGTTGGACCACCTTTCTTGATTGCGTTGGCTCCATGAGGACTAGATGATTGATCCCTCATAGTCAACTATGGGTGAGCCACTCTTTAGCACATCTTAACAAGTCCATTGACACCACAATGGATGGCAATATTCAAGCACTTGATCTCTTCGTGATGCTCCACTTGAACTTGCACATGGCAACTTGATGACGATCACCACTTGATGTCATCCTTTCCATGGGTTGTATGATATCGTCCTCTTGACGCAAGCCCATGGACACGTACCTAACCCCACATAGAACTCTCACATAGACCATGGGTTATTACACAAAGTGCAATGGACAATGCTTACCATACCATGGGATCACTTGATCCCTCTCGGTACATCTTCTACGCTTTCTGAGTTGATCAACTTGATTCACTCGTGACTTAGTCTTGATCAACCTTGAATCTTTCCAACTCTCTTCATTTGGATGATGTCTTGAAGGTAAACATGAAGGATCACACAATCTTCTTCTTCAAGACATGCTTGCAATAAGCTATGCACTCACATGACCAATCTTTGGATAATTCCTTAATAGCACCTTGGTCAACTCATAAACTCCTTGAAACCAACACATGTACTTCAATAGAAGCCTATGGACAAATCCTTCAAATATAACTCAAGACAACCATTAGTCCATAGATATTGTCATCAATTACCAAAACCAAACATGGGGGCACCGCATGTTCTTTCACTTGTTATGCACTGGTCTCGTTCCCAGGATGAGGTACTGTCTATAATATCACATGATGATTTGAACTTCTACTTTTCCGCATTTGCCTTACAGATCTTTTTTGTAGGAAATCTGCTCGAAGAAGAATTCTGGTTTGAAAAGAACGACAGGAGGTCGCAAATATGTTGCATGCTGCTTTGCTCTTGTTAGTACCTGTTGTCTTGTATCACTGTACTTGCATACATACCTGGTTCATTATGTGACAGTGATATGTCCATTTTGCATCATGCTTTTATATCAATATTTATTGCATTATGGGCTGTTATTTCACGTTATGTCACAATACTTATGGCTATTCTCTCTTATTTTACAAGGTTTACATGAAGAGGGAGAATGCCGACAGCTGGAATTCTAGGCTGGAAAAGGAGCAAATATTGGAGACCTATTCTGCGCAACTCCAAAAGTCCTGAAACTCCACGGAATATCTTAAAATAAATAAAGAAAAATCGTCGCCAAAGATGAAGGCGAGGGGGCCCACACCCTGCTCACGAGGGTGGGGGCGGCCCCCCCTGGGGCGCGCCCCTACCTCGTGGGCCCCCTAGTGGCTCTCCGACGCCCATCTTCTCCTATATGAAATCTTTCGATGAGAAAAAAATAGAAGGAAACCTTTCGGGACGAGACTCCGCCGCCAGGAGGCGGAACCTTGGAGGAACCAATCTAGGGCTCCGGTAGAGCTGTTCTGCTTGGGACACTTCCCTCCGGGAGGGGGAAATCATCACCATCGTCATCACCAACGCTCCTCTCATCGCGAGAGGGCAATCTCCATCAACATCTTCACCATCACCATCTCATCTCCAAACCCTAGTTCATCTCTTGTATCCAATTCTTGTCTCCAAGTTCAGGATTGGTGCTAGTAGGTTGCTAGTAGTGTTGATTACTCCTTGTAGTTGATGCTAGTTGGTTTATTTGGTGGAAGAACATATGTTCAGATACTTTATGCATATTATTACCCCTCTGATTATGAACATGAATATGCTTTGTGAGTAACTACGTTTGTTCCTGAGGACAAGGGAGAAGTCTTGCTATTAGTAGTCATGTGAATTTGGTATTCGTTCGATATTTTGATAAGATGTATGTTGTCTAGCATCTAGTGGTGTTATGTGAACGTCGACTACATAACATTTCACCATTATTTGGGCCTAGAGGAAGGCATCGGGAAGTAATAAGTAGATGATGGGTTGCTAGAGTGACAGAAGCTTAAACCCTAGTTTATGCGTTGCTTCGTAAGGGGCTGATTTGGATCCATATGTTTCATGCTATGGTTAGGTTTACCTTAATACTTTTGTTGTAGTTGCGGATGCTTGCAATAGAGGTTAATCATAAGTGGGATGCTTGTTCAAGTAAGAACGGTACCCAAGCACCGGTCCACCCACATATCAAATTATCAAAGTACCGAATGCGAATCATATGAGCGTGATGAAAACTAGCTTGACGATATTCCCATGTGTCCTTGGGAGCGCTTTTCCTATTATAAGAGTTTGTCCAGGCTTGTCCTTTGCTATAAAAAGGATTGGGCCACCTTGCTGCACTTTATTTACTTTTGTTACTTGTTGCTCGTTACAATTTATCTTATCACAAAACTATCTGTTACCACTTATTTCAGTACTTGAAGAGAATACCTTGCTGAAAACCGCTTATCATTTCCTTCTGCTCCTCGTTGGGTTCGACACTCTTACTTATCTAAAGGACTACGATAGATCTCCTATACTTGTGGGTCATCAAGACTCTTTTCTAGCGCCGTTGCCAGTGAGTGTAGCGCCTTTGGTAGGTGGAATTTGGTAAGGAAAAAATATATATAGTGTGCTGAAATTTTCTGTCACTTGTTACTATAGAAAGTAATTCTCCGAGGGGCTTGTTCAGGGTATCTTCACCCCGTCCAGTAGAGCAAAGAGTTGCTCCTCAACCTACTCAACCTACTAAACCTATTGAAATGAAACTCCTTTTGAAATTCCTTCAGGTATGATGGAAAAACTGCTAGCTAACACTTTTACAGGAGATGGAACAAAGCATCCTGATGAACATCTACTCTATGTGGATGAAGTTTGTGGACTATTTAAGCTTGCAGGTATACCCGATGATGTTGTTTAGAAGAAGGCCTTCCCTTTATCTTTAAAGGGAGACGCATTGACATGGTACAGGCTATGTGATGATATGAGATCATGGAACTATAAAAGATTGAAATTGGAATTTCATCAAAAGTATTACCCTATGCATCTTGTTCATCGTGATCGCAATTATATATATAATTTTTTGCCTCGCGAAGGAGAAAGCATCGCTCAAGCTTGGGGGAGGCTTAAATCAATGTTATATTCATGCCCCAATCATGAGCTCTCAAGAGAAGTAATTATGCAAAGTTTTTATGCTTGGATTTCTGATAACAATCGCACCATGCTCGATACTTCTTGTGCTGGCTCTTTTATGATGAAGACTATTGAATTTAAATGGAATCTATTGGATAGAATTAAACGCAACTCTGAAGATTGGAACCTCGACGAAGGTAAGGAGTCAGGTATGACACCTAAGTTTGATTGTGTTAAATCCTTTATGGATACCGATATTTTCCATAAGTTTAGCACTAAATATGGACTTGACTCTGAGATAGTAGCTTCTTTCTGTGAATCTTTTGCTACTTATGTTGATCTCCCCAAGGAGAAGTGGTTTAAATATCATCCTCCCATAGAAGTAAAAGTAGTTGCACCTATTAAAGTTGAAGAAAAGACTGTCACTTATAATGATCCTATTGTTCCCACTTCTTATGTTGAAAAACCACCTTTCCCTATTAGAATGAAGGATCATGCTAAAGCTTCAACTGTTGTTCGTAAAAGCAATATTAGAACTTATACACCTCCTGAGCAAGTCAAAGTAGAACCTAATATTGCTATTGTTAAAGATCTCTTGTCTGATAATATTGATGGGCATGTTATTCAATTCTGTGGTGAAACTGCTAGAATTGCTAAACCTTGTGCTAGAGATAAACATAGACCTGTGGTAGGCGTGCCTGTTATTTCTGTTAAAATAGGAGATCATTATTATCATGGCTTATGTGATATGGGTGCTAGTGCTAGTGTTATACCTATTACCTTGTATGAAGAAATTAAGCATGAAATTGCACCCGCTGAGATAGAAGATATTGATGTTACAATTAAACTTGCCAATAGAGATACTATATCTGCAATGGGAATTGTTAGAGATGTTGAAGTCTTGTGTGGAAAAACCAAATATCCCGCTGATTTCTTGTTCTTGGTTCTCCACAAGATAGCTTTTGTCCCATTATATTTGGTAGACCCTTCTTGAATACTGTTAATGCTAAGATAGACTGCGAAAAGAATGTTGTTACTATTGGCTTGGATGATATGGTTCATGAGTTTAATTTCTCTAAATTTAGTAAACAACATCGTGAGGAAGAATTTCCTAGTAAGGATGAAATTACTGGTCTTGCTTCCATTGTCGTACCTCCCAGTGATCCTTTAGAACACTATTTGCTAGACCATGAAAATGATATGTTCATGAATGAAAGAAGGGAAATAGATGAAGTATTCTTTAAACAGGAACCTATTCTGCAACACAATTTGCCTGTTGAAATCCTAGGGGATCCTCCTCCACCCAAGGGTGATCCCGTGTTTGAGCTTAAACCATTGCCTGATAATCTTAAATATGCTTATCTTGATGAAAAGAAAATATATCCTATCATTATTAGTGCTAACCTTTCAGAGCATGAAGAAGAAAGATTATTGAAAACTCTGAAGAAGCACCGTGCCGCTATTGGATATACTCTGGATGATCTTAAGGGCATCAGTCCCACTCTATGTCAACATAAAATAAATTTGGAAGCGGATGCCAAACCAGTTTGTGATCCTCAACAACGTTTGAATCCTAAAATGAAAGAAGTGGTAAGAAAACAAATACTCAAGCTTCTGGAGGCAGGTATAATTTATCCCGTTGTTGATAGTCAGTGGGTAAGTCCTATCCATTGTGTCCCTAAAAAGGGAGGTATTACTGTTGTCCCTAATGATAAAGATGAATTGATTTCGCAAAGAATTATCACAGGTTATAGGATGGTAATTGATTTCCGCAAATTAAATAAGGCTACTAAGAAAGATCATTACCCCTTACCTTTTATTGATCAAATGCTAGAAAGATTATGCAAACATACACATTATTGCTTTCTAGATGGTTATTCTGGTTTCTCTCAAATACCTGTGTCGGCTAGAGATCAATCAAAGACTACTTTTACATGCCCTTTTGGTACTTTTGCTTATAGACGTATGCCTTTCGGTTTATGTAATGCACCTGCTACCTTTCAAAGATGCATGATGGCTATATTCTCTGACTTTCGCGAAAAGATTTGTGAGGTTTTCATGGACGACTTTTCCGTCTATGGTTCCTCTTTTGATGATTGTTTGAGCAATCTTGCTCGAGTTTTGCAGAGATGTGAAGAAACTGATCTTGTCTTGAATTGGGAAAAGTGCCACTTTATGGTTAATGAAGGTATTGTCTTGGGTCACAAAGTTTCTGAAAGAGGTATTGAAGTTGATAAAGCCAAGGTTGATGCTATTGAAAAGATGCCATGTCCCAAGGACATCAAAGGTATAAGAAGTTTCCTTGGTCACGCAGGACTTTATAGGAGGTTCATTAAGGACTTCTCAAAAATTTCTCGGCCTCTGACTAATTTATTACAAAAACATATACCATTTATCTTTGATGATGATTGTGTAGAAGCATTTGAAATACTTAAGAAAGCATTAGTCTCTGCACCCGTTGTTCAGCCACCTGATTGGAATTTACCCTTTGAAATTATGTGTGATGCTAGTGATTATGCTGTAGGTGCTATTCTAGGGCAAAGAGTTGATAAGAAATTAAATGTTATCCATTATGCTAGTAAGACTCTAGACAATGCTCAAAGAAATTATGCTACTACCGAAAAGGAACTTTTAGCAGTTGTATTTGCTTGTGATAAATTCAGACCCTATATTGTTGATTCTAAAGTAACCATTCACACTGATCCTGCTGCTATTAAATATCTTATGGAACAGAAAGATGCAAAACCTAGACTCATTAGATGGGTTCTCTTGCTACAAGAATTTGATTTGCATATTGTTGATAGAAAAGGAGCTGAGAACCCCATTGTAGACAACTTATCTAGGTTAGAGAATGTTCTTGATGACCCACTACCTATTGATGATAGCTTTTCTGATGAACAGATAAATGTCATAAGCACTTCTCGTAGCACTCCATGGTATGATGATTATGCTAATTATATTGTTGCTAAATTTATACCACCTAGCTTCACATACCAACAAAAGAAAAAGTTTTTCTATGATTTGTGACATTACTTTTGGGATGACCCACATCTTTATAAAGAAGGAGTCGTGATGTTATTAGACGTTGTGTACCTGAGCATGAACAGGAACAGATCCTACGCAAGTGTCACTCTGAAGCTTAAGGAGGACACCACGCTGGAGATTGAACTGCACATAAGGTATTGCAATCCGGTTTTTATTGGCCTACTCTCTTCAAGGATGCCCGTAAGTTTGTTTTGTCTTGCGATGAATGTCAAAGAATTGGTAATATTAGTAGACGCCAAGAAATGCCTATGAATTATTCACTTGTTATTGAACCATTTGATGTTTGGGGCTTTGATTATATGGGACCTTTTCCTGCCTCTAATGGATATACACATATTTTAGTTGATGTTGATTACGTTACTAAGTGGGTAGAAGCTATTCCAACTAGTAGTGTTGATCATAACACCTCTATTAAAATGCTTAAGGAAGTTATTTTTTCGAGGTTTGGAGTCCCTAGATATCTTATGACTGATGGTGGTTCACACTTTATTCATGGTGCTTTCCGTAAGATGCTTGCTAAATATGACGTTAATCATAGAATTGCATCTCCTTATCACCCGCAGTCTAGTGGTCAAGTAGAATTGAGCAATAGTGAGCTCAAGTTAATTTTGCAAAAGACTGTCAATAGGTCTAGGAAGAATTGGTCCAAGAAACTTGATGATGCATTATGGGCCTATAGAACTGCATATAAGAATCCTATGGGTATGTCTCCGTATAAAATGGTTTATGGAAAAGCATGTCACTTACCTCTCGAACTAGAACATAAGGCATATTGGGCTATTAAAGAGCTCAACTATGATTTCAAACTTGCCGGTGAGAAGAGGTTATTTGATATTAGCTCGCTTGATGAATGGAGAACCCAAGCTTATGAAAATGCCAAGTTGTTTAAAGAAAAAGTTAAAAGATGGCATGACAAAAGGATACAAAAGCGGGAGTTTAATGTAGGTGATTATGTATTGCTATACAACTCTCGTTTAAGATTTTTTGCAAGAAAACTTCTCTCTAAATGGGAAGGTCCCTACGTTATCGAGGAGGTCTATCATTCCAGTGCCATAAAAATCAACAACTTCGAAGGCACAAATCCGAAGGTGGTAAACGGTCAAAGGATCAAACATTATATCTCAGGTAATCCTATAAATGTTGAAACCAATATTGTTGAAACCGTAACCCCGAAGGAATACATAACGGACACCTTCCAGACCGTTCCAAACTTCGAAAAGGAATAGGTATGTGGTACGGTAAGTAAACCGACTCCAAAACAATTTTTAAGGAAATATTTGTCCGTTTTGGAATATTTAGAAAAATAGAAAAATAAGTGGCAGTCCGAGAAGGGCACGAGGCCTTCACGAGGGTGGAGGGCGCGCCCTACCCCCCTGGGCACGCCCCCTACCTCGTGAGCACCTCGTGTGCCCTCCGGACTCTGTTTCCTTGCACGATACATATTTTGGTCGGTGAAAATTCATTATATATACTCCCGAAGGTTTTGACTCCCGTATCACGCAAATATCCTCTGTTTTTGTTTCGAGCTGTTGCTGCTGCAGATTAGAACAAGATGTCATCCCAAGATTCGGAGGGACAGAGCTACATGGCTGATTATATTGCAAACCCAAAAGTATATGGGGATGTGGAACATTATGGCTGGACCACGGAGGAAGAAGAAGACTATGATCCAAAGAGGAAGGAGGAAACGAGTTCCGATGAAGAGGATGATCCACTACCTCAACCTGGTGATATGCATGTGGAGTTCAAGAAGTCAAGCCTCCCTAAGGTCCAATCTATCCCACCTTGTTTTTTGCAGGATAGCAAGGCAGCACTATGCAAAAACATAATGAAACTTGAGCTCGAGAATGAGGATCTGAGGGAGGAGAATTTTAGCCTCAGACGCAAGCTAGAGAAGAAAGATGCAACACCTCCATCACCAAAGAAGGAGATATAATCACATGGGTATGGGCACTCCCCTTGGCAACTGCCAAGCTTGGGGGAGGTGCCCTGGTATCGTATCACCATCACAACTCCTATCTTTACCGTTTTTCTTAGTTCAATCCTTTTAGTAGTATCTTGATTTAGTAGAATAAAGTCATGGCATGATCTAGTTTTGAGTTTTGCTTTATGATCCTTCTTTGTAATCGAGTACATGAGCTATATAATAAAGATTAGTGTTGAGTCAAGGTCTTGATTATTTTGCCATGATCTTGGGTGAATAAAAAAAAGAAGAAAAAGAATAAAAAGAATCAAAGAGTTCATATTGATCTTATTGAAAGTAATGACTTCACATAGAGAGAGTATGATGATTAAAAGTTGTTGGGAGTTGGCAAATATAGCTTTGGTCAACGTTGCAATTAATAGGAAGTAATAAGGAAAGAGAGGTTTCACATATAGATATATTATCATTGACATCTTTTATGATTGGGAGCACTCATTAAAATATGACATGCCAAAGAGTTGAGGTTGGACAAGGAAGACAACATAATGAGTTATGATTTCTTATATCTGAGATAAAGTATGTTGTCATGGATCCTCTAACGTGTTGAGCTTGCCTTTCCCCCTCATGCTAGCCAAATTCTCAGCACCAAGTAGAAATACTACTTGTGCTTCCAAATACCCTTAAACCAGTTTTGCCATGAGAGTCCACCATACCTACCTATGGATTGAGTAAGATCCTTCAAGTAAGTTGTCATCGGCGCAAGCAATAAAGATTGCTCTCTAAATATGCATCACTTATTAGTGCAGAGAAAATAAGCTTTGTACGAACTTGTTGTGGACGTAATAAAAGCGATGGACTGCATAATAAAGGTCCACATACAAGGTGCAATATAAAGTGACGTTCTTTTGCTTTAAGATTTTGTGCATCAACCCTAAATGCACATGACAACCTCTGCTTCCCTCTGCGAAGGGCCTATCTTTTATTATTATCCTCTACCTTATGCAAGAGTCACGGTGATCTTCACCTTTCCTTTTTCATTTTATCCTTTGGCAAGCTCAGCATGTTGGAAAGAACATGACATATATATCTAATTGGATGTATGGGAGCATGAATTATTATTGTTGACATTACCCTTGAGGTAAAAGGTTGTGGGGCAAAACTATAAGCCCCTATCTTTCTCTGTGTCCGATTAAAACTCCGTAACCACAAGTATTGCATGAGTGTTAGAAATTATGAAGGACTAAGTGATAGTTGAGTATGTGGACTTGCTTTTAAGCTCTAACATAGACTCTTTCCGATGTTATGATAAATTGCAATTGCTTCAATGACCGAGGTTAAAATTTGTTGGTGCTCAATAAGGTTTCTGATTCATACTTTTGCTTTGTGAAAAGATTGTCACTTGAACATAAGTAATCATATGACAAAATCTATATATGTTGCTGTTATGGAAATAATCATGATGCCTTCATGTCCGTATTTTATTTTTATCGACGCCTCTACCTCTAAACATGAGAACATATTTATTGTTATCGGCTTTTAGCTTGAGGACAAGCGAGGTCTAAGCTTGGGGGAGTTGATACGTTCATTTTGCATCATGCTTTTATATCAATATTTATTGCATTATGGGTTGTTATTTCACGTTATGTCACAATACTTATGGCTATTCTATCTTATTGTACAAGGTTTACATGAAGAGGGAGAATGCCGACAGCTGGAATTCTGGGCTGGAAAAGGAGCAAATATTGGAGACCTATTCTGCGCAAATCCAAAAGTCCTGAAACTCCACGGAATATCTTAAAATAAATAAAGAAAAATCATTGCCAAAGATGAAGGCGAGGGGGCCCACACCCTGCTCACGAGGGTGGGGGCACCCCCCCCCCTGGGGTGCGCCCCCCTACCTCGTGGGCCCCCTGGTGGCTCTCCGACGCCCATCTTCTCCTATATGAAGTCTTTCGATGAGAAAAAAATAGAAGGAAACCTTTCGGGACGAGACTCCGCCGCCAGGAGGCGGAACCTTGGCGGAACCAGTCTAGGGCTCCGGCAGAGCTGTTCTGCCTGGGACACTTCCCTCCAGGAGGGGGAAATCATCACCATCGTCCTCACCAACGCTCCTCTCATCGGGAGAGGGCAATCTCCATCAACATCTTCACCAGCACCATCTCATATCCAAACCCTAGTTCATCTCTTGTATCCAATTCTTGTCTCCAAGTCCGGGATTGGTGCTAGTAGGTTGCTAGTAGTGTTGATTACTCCTTGTAGTTGATGCTAGTTGGTTTATTTGGTGGAAGATCATATGTTCAGATCCTTTAGGGCTTGTTCGTTTAATCCCTTCCCCAAGGGGATTGGAGAGGTTTGAAGGGGATTGGGAAGGAATTTGACTTACAGGGGATGTAATCCCTCACAATCCCCTTTAATCCCCCTCAAACCCTGTGCAACCGAACAAGGCCTTATGCATATTATTACCCCTCTGATTATGAACATGAATATTCTTTGTGAGTAATTACGTTTGGTCTTGAGGACAAGGGAGAAGTCTTGCTATTAGTAGTCATGTGAATTTGGTATTCGTTCGATATTTTGATAAGATGTATGTTGTCTAGCCTCTAGTGGTGTTATGCGAACGTCGACTACATAACACTTCACCATTATTTGGGCCTAGAGGAAGGCATTGGGAAGTAATAAGTAGATGATGGGTTGCTAGAGTGACAGAAGCTTAAACCCTAGTTTATGTGTTGCTTCGTAAGGGGCTGATTTGGATCCATATGTTTCATGCTATGGTTAGGTTTACCTTAATACTTTTGTTGTAGTTGCGGATGCTTGCAATAGAGGTTAATCATAAGTGGGATGCTTGTACAAGTAAGAACAGTACCCAAGCACCGGTCCACCCACATATCAAATTATCAAAGTACCAAACGCGAATCATATGAGCGTGATGACAACTAGCTTGAGGATATTCCCATGTGTCCTCGGGAGCGTTTTTCCTATTATAAGAGTTTGTCCAGGCTTGTCCTTTGCTATAAAAAGGATTGGGCCACCTTGCTGCACTTTATTTACTTTTGTTACTTGTTTCTCGTTACAATTTATCTTATCACAAAACTATCTGTTACCACTTATTTCAGTACTTGCAGCGAATACCTTGCTGAAAACCGCTTACCATTTCCTTCTGCTCCTCGTTGGGTTCGACACTCTTACTTATCGAAAGGACTACAATAGATCCCCTATACTTGTGGGTCATCAAGACTCTTTTCTGGCGCCGTTGCCGGGGAGTGTAGTACCTTTCGTAGGTGGAATTTGGTAAGGAAAAATTTTATATAGTGTGCTGAAATTTTCTGTCACTTGTTACTATGGAAAGTAATTCTCTGAGGGGCTTGTTCGGGGTATCTTCACCCCGTCCAGTAGAGCAAAGAGTTGCTCCTCAACCTACTCAACCTACTGAACCTATTGAAAAGGAAACTCCTTTTGAAATTCCTTCGGGTATGATGGAAAAACTGCTAGCTAACACTTTTACAGGAGATGGAACAAAGCATCCTCATGAACATCTACTCTATGTGCATGAAGTTTGTGGACTATTTAAGCTTGCAGGTATACCCGATGATGTTGTTAAGAAGAAGGCCTTCACTTTATCTTTAAAGGGAGATGCATTGACATGGTACAGGCTATGTGATGATATGAGATCATGGAACTATAAAATATTGAAATTGGAATTTCATCAAAAGTATTACCCTATGCATCTTGTTCATCGTGATCGCAATTATATATATAACTTTTGGCCTCGTGAAGGAGAAAACATCGCTCAAGCTTGGGGGAGGCTTAAATCAATGTTATATTCATGCCTCAATCATGAGCTCTCAAGAGAAGTAATTATGCAAAGTTTTTATGCTCGGCTTTCTGATAACAATCGCACCATGCTCGATACTTCTTGTGCTGGCTCTTTTATGATGAAGACTATTGAATTTAAATGGAATCTATTGGATAGAATTAAACGCAACTATGAAGATTGGAACCTCGACGAAGGTAAGGAGTCAGGTATGACACCTAAGTTTGATTGTGTTAAATCCTTTATGGATACCGATATTTTCCGTAAGTTTAGCACTAAATATGGACTTGACTCTGAGATAGTAGCTTCTTTCTGTGAATCTTTTGCTACTTATGTTGATCTCCCCAACGAGAAGTGGTTTAAATATCATCCTCCCATAGAATTAAAAGTAGCTGCACCTATTAAAGCTGAAGAAAAGACTATCACTTGTAATGATCCTATTGTTCGCTCCAAATTATCTGATATGTATGAATGGTCACATTAGTGTAGAATATATCCAATGCCAATGAAATTTTTTAGCTCTGCATTGTTCTTGTAAGTACTTGCTATCCTTTATCAGTGTACTTATATTGACATGTAGTTGTTCATGTACCATCACTCTACAGCTTATTTTCCTTTGCCCTCCATTTTCTACACATCAGATCTATATTTACTCTTACCATAAGGTTGGATAACACCGATGGTACTAAAGAAGTTTCTATGCATTGCTCTTGGCTGTACCTTTTGCCTGTATCATTGTACTTACATTTATAGCTACTTGGTTATGTAGCATCACTCTTCATCTTATCTTAAATATTCTCCTTTTTAATTATATTATCACATCTATATTTACTCTTAAAAAATGTAGAATAAAGGCAATGCTTATGAAGAAGATTATGTGGTAAACTTCTTGAATTGCCCCCCCCCCCCATCAGCATGGACAAGGGCTTTATAGAGCCTATCTTCACCAATAATGTAAGTTTGTCCTTCTCAAGCCTTCAAACTTTTTCCTGCCAATGTGGGTATCTCTGCTTAGATTCAATGAGCACCTCACTAACATAATAAACCGGCCTTTGAATCGGATATTCCTTGCCTGACTCTTTCCTTTCCACCACAACTGCCACACTAACAGCTCTGTTGTTAGCAGCCACATATAAAAGCAAGGGCTCCTTCTCAATAGGAGCTGCAAGAACCGATGGTTTAGCCAGTTGTCTCTTGAGCGCCTCAAATGCCTCATTTGTAGCATCACTCCAGACAAAGCGATCTGTATTCTTCATCATTTGATAAAGAGGACTGGCCTTTTCACCCACACGGATTATAAACCGGCTCAAAGCCGCAATACGACCTGCCAAATGGTGGACGCCATTTATACATGTCGGCTAGCCAAAGAAGTGATAGCCTTGATTTTCTCCGGGTTAGACTCAATGCCTCTCTCAGAAACCAAGAAACCCAATAGTTTGCCTGCTGGTACGCCAAATACACACTTGGCCGGGTTAAGCATCATATTATAAACCCGGAGATTGTCGAAAGTCTCTTTCAAATCATCTATCAAGGTATCTTTCTTCTTGGATTTCACAACAATATCATCCACATAAGCATGAACATTGCACCCAATCTGGTCATGGAGGCAATTCTGAACGCACCTCTGATAAGTCGCCTGGGCACTCTTGAGCCCAAAAGGCATAGAAACATAGCAGAAGGCTCCAAAGGGAGTGATGAAAGCTGTCTTCTCTGGCCCTTAACTGCCATCTTGATCTGATGATAACCAGAATAAGCATCCAGAAAACTCAAACGCTCACAACCCGCCGTAGCAACGATAATCTGATCAATACGAGGGAGAGCAACAGGGTCAGCCGGACAGGCCTTATTAAGATCTCTATAATCCACACACACACACACACACATATGCCAAGTGCCATTTTTCTTAAGCACCGGCACCGGGTTAGCCAACCACTCAGGATGAAAAACTTCAATGATGAACCGCCGCCAAGAGCCGGGCCACTTCTTCGCCAATGGTCTTACACCTCTCTTCATTGAAATGACGAAGGAATTGTTTCACCGGCTTAAACTTGGGACCAATATTGGAGCGTGCTCAGTGAGTTCCCTCGGTACACCTGGCATGTATGAAGGTTTCCATGCAAAGATGTCCCGATTCTCACGGATGAACTCGATGAGCGCGCTTTCCTATTTCAGATCCATATTAGCAATGATGCTAAACTGCTTGGATGAGTCGCCAGGAACAAAGTTAACCAGCTTAATGTCATCTGCCGACCTAAATTTCAACAAGGGGTCATGCTCTGTAGTTGGCTTCTTCAAAGGTGTCATATAAGCCGAGTCAACATTATCTTTGTAAAACTTCAACTCCTCTGTGGCACAAGCAGACTCGGCATAAGCAGCATCGCCTTCTTCATGATCCAGAGCAATCTTCCTATCACCGTGCACCATGATGGTGCCTTTATGACCCGACATTTTAAGCTGCAAATAAACATAACAAGGACATGCCATAAATTTGGCATAAGCCGGTCGTCCGACCAAAGCATGATACGGGCTTTTGATTTTGACCACCTCAAGGGTCAATTTTTCAGCTCTAGAATCATGGTTATTGCCAAAGACCACTTCCAGGGTTATCTTACCCACTGGATATGCTGATTTACCAGGCACCACCCCATGAAAACAGTAGAAGACGACTTAAGATCTTTGTCAGTCAAATTCATACAGCGAAAAGTATCATACTAAAGGATATTGATACTACTACCTCCATCCATTAGCACCTTTGTAAGCTTGTACCGTCCTACCTAAGGAGCAACCACCAACACCAGTTGACCCGGATTTTCAACCCGGGGCGGGTGATCCTCACGGCTCCATATGATAGGCTGCTCAGACCACCTTAAATACCGAGGATCGCTGGCTCAACCGAATTCACCGCCCGCTTATGGATTTTTTGATCTTGTTTGCACAGGCTCGTTGCGAACACATGATATTGGCCACTATTCAGCTGCTTTGGATTGCAATGATAACCAGACTACTGCTGCTGATTTCCTTGACCAGACTGCGGATTAAAGCCACCTTGATTGCCTTGGCCCTGAAAACTAGAGCTCAAACTGCCACCTCCAAATCCAGGTCCGTGAGAGCCGGATCCTGAGCCGCCATGCGGGCCATGATTATTCTGGAAAAAAATAGAGTTTATATACTCCCTCATGATGAAGCAATCCTTCCACAGATGACTGGCCGGCTTCTCTTGCGTACCGTGCTTTAGGCAAGGTTGATCCATCATGGCCTCAAGGTTGAACTTCGGCCCTCCAAACCGGGTCATTGATGCTTTCCCCTTACGACGCTGATTATTGTTCTGCGCATTGGTGTTAGCCACAAAGTCCAAACCGTTGTTGACCTTGTGCTTACCGTTGCCACCTTGAGTCGCCGTATTATGATGTCCCTTTTAATTGCCACTCTTCTTCCCCTTGACAGCTTTCTCCTCATCAGACTCAGGGTCCCTAGTACTATTAGAGTCGGCATATTTGACGAGAGCCACCATGAGCTCCCCCATATCATTGCAGTGGCGCTTAAGCCGCCCCAGCTTCTGCTTAAGAGGAGGAAAACATCAATTCTTATCCAACATCAGGACGGCTGACCCGACATTGATGTTGTCTGATGAATGGATAGCGGCTGAGATCCGACGCACCCAATTGGTTTTTGACTCGCCTTCTCCCTGGACGCAAGAGTCTAAGTCTAGAATTGACATAGGCTGCTTGCACGTGTCTTTAAAATTTTGTTTAAAATGCGTCTTCAGCTCAGCCCATGACCTAATGGAATTAGGGGGCAATCCTTTTAGCCAAGTACGTGTCGGCCCGTCCAACATCATGGTGAAGTACTTAGCACATGCAGCATCACTAACATCCAACATCTCCATAGCCATCTCATAGCTCTCGATCCAGGTCTCTGGGGGTTGATCTGCCGTGTAATTAGGAATCTTGCGAGGGCCCTTGAAATCCTTAGGCAAGCGCTCATTACGTAGAGCCGGTACTAAACATGTCACACCAAGAGTTCTGGAGGTCACACCTTCCTCCAGAGATGCCGTTGGGTAAGCCGGAGATTGTTGTTGAGCCACCATCTCAGCCTCGCGTCACGCTCTACCCTGGTTCACCAAAGCCTGGGCATCATTACCAGCATGCGGCGGGTCAGGCCTGCGAGGCTGGTTATGGTGTCGCTCACTACTCGACACTGCTGGCGAATCAATGTGCCTGCTATAACTCCAGCTCGGACGAGGGGTTGAATGAATCTGTTCGCGATTGTATGAATAAGCCGCCTGTTGAGCCACTACTGCCCGAAAAAGCTCTCCAACTTGCCGTATCTCCATTGCAACTGGTGACTCATCTGGAACAGGGAGAGCCACCAATCGGGTAGCAGCGGCTATCATATTGTCCAGAGGGTTAGAATAATGACCAGGTGGCATAAGATCATGCTGAGGAGGGGTCAAGTTCCAACATGGGGTTCTACAGCACGTGGCTGAACCGGCGCTCCAGCTCCAGGCGCCTCAACGGCCCGATCCGCAACGGGCGGGTTACTGGTTCCTGCCCCAGGCGTATTGAAAAGGTTTCTTGCATTGTACACCAGAGGTAAACGACTCTGGTGCCTTCTGTTAAAGACAACATTTAATGCATTCTGGTCCAAGCTCAGGCAAAAAAATTCTGCTTGAATCCCTGTGCTTCCCTCTCCAAGGCGGCTCGTTCTGTCACCATCCGGGTGTTCTCAGTGTTAAGATCCTCCTTAGCTTGAGCTATCTCATCGCGTAACTTCGCAGCATCCACGTTATGTTGCGCTTGGTTCGGGGGGGTTACCTCCACCATCAGCAATGTTGCTAGAGCCCCAACAATTTAGATAAAACTTGAGCTAGCGGGCGTACAGGGCCTCCTGCCCCGGTTGCCGTAGCAGTCGCTGAACTAGAGATCATTGCTACTGCAGTTGAAGAATTCTGCACCGGCTGTGTATCGACCATGAAGATCGTAGCCCAGTTTGGCGGCTCATAGGGGTCCAGAATAATCTCGCCATCGGAACAACCCCCAAGCCTGTCATCCTGCACTTGATACGTGGAATTGGTCTTGCCGGTTGAGGACTCGTCGCCTGAGTAGACGGCCGTCCCTCCACCGGACACAGATCCTCCCTCACGATCCACTCCTTGAGTAAAGCCAACAAAGGCATGCTTCGGGGCGGCTTGAATCTTGGCGGGTCACGCACGCTGAGCCGTCTTGACGATGTTGGTGCAGGTGTCCGGCTCAGCTTCTGACTCGCCAATCTTGCCGATGAAGACATGAATCCCGCTGAAGGGGACCTGGTACATGTACACGATTAAGCCGGCCTCGCGGCCCCAGCCTGCATCGTCAATGTAGAGCTTGTCGTGATGACTCTTAGTCATCCGGCTCACAGCGTATCCCTCCCTGTGAAGTTGCCCTTCAAGAACTCAAAACCACCATGCGCTGGCTCCACGGTGGGCGCCAATTGTCGTGGACTCAGCAGATGCCCTAGCAAGAGGACTTAGGTGTGGAGCCATCGCCGCCAGGTTAACTTGAAGGGGTTAAAACGGGAGGAAGGACACAGAGAGTTTTACCCAGGTTCGGCCCCTCTCAACAAGGTAAAAGACTACTCCTGCTTTAGGTTGTATTGCTTGGGTTTCGATTACCAGTGAGCGAATACGCTTGACCTAGTTCTTGATCTGTTGTTTCTTGAGTTAACCCGCCGCCGGGTCTCACCTTTATATACACAGGTTGAGGCCTGGCGGCTTACAGAGTCTCGACCGGCTCACACAACATGGCTGGCTCGGTTTCTAACAACACTTTCCTTACATAACAAGTTAAACATATGGCGGCTCATCCCTTTGGGCCCTAAGTCGCCTCCGGGTCTTGGGCCTTCAATAAACTTGCTTTATGAACCGCCATCTTCACATCTTGGGCTTCTTCATCTTGAGTCGCCCATAGCATGACTTGGCCCCTCCTGGGCGGGTCATACCTAGTAGTTATATCCCCAATAGAGCTGCTACTAGAAGATGCCTCCGAGGACCTCCGCCTCGAAGAACTCCTTCCAAAGAGGTTCATCATATTCTCATACAATTTTCTAAAAAAATTTGGGTCATAAACTTTTGTCAACAAAACCTTATAAGAGTGATAGCAACTACTCATCTAGATGCATAGAGGCCATAGCAAGCATTCAAACTACTTAGAACTCTGAGAATTCAACATGCAAGCTCATCTACAATAGCACCAAGAGTAATTAATTATTCAAAATACAAACCACTAAAGCAAAAAACTAATTGGACCAATGGAGGAGTCACATACCAAGCAACAATCCCCCGAAACAGTTTCAGAAATGGAGCTTCGAGCAAAGAGATCAAAATCCGCGGGTTCGGGAGCAAGAACACTAGAGAGATAGCAACGGTGATTTTTTTCTTGAGGTAGGTGGTGATGTGGGATGAAGAGATAAGTGAGGGGGCCCACGTGGGGACCACAACTCACAAGGGCATGCCTGGGGGTCCTGGCGCGCCCAGGTGGGTTGTGCCCACCTGGTGCACCTCCCTCTGATGTTATTTGCACCAAAAATTCTTAAATATTCAGAAAAATCGTTTAAACTTTCAGAGCATTCTGAGAACTTTTATTTTTGGGACATTTTTTTATTGCAAGGGAAATTCAGAAAACAAACAAAATAGGTCATTTTATTTTATTTAACTAATAAAAACAGAAAATAAAAGGTATGGACAGAAGTAGTGCTCACTAAATTCATCAACTTCATACCTCTCAAAATTGATTCATTAATAAGGTTGATCAAGTCTTATTAACAACCACTTTCAATTAGCATGAAACCGAAGAACTTTCGTAAATCACTAAGTTACCTCAACAGGGATATAAATGTCCCCAATAAGCATTTAATATTTCTTTTTAATAGTCGGTAGAGGTATCTGAAAACTTCCAATAGTGATTGTCGGAGATTTTTCAATAACATTGATACCATTCACTTGGAATTGTTTCTTCGGAAAGTGCATCGTATGCTCATTAGCCATTACCATTGATATGGAAAGTGACCTTCCTTTTATTGCAATCAATAACATCCCCTGCAGTATTCAAGACGGGTCTACCAAGGATGATCGCCATGTTGTCATCCTCGGGCATCTCAAGTATAACAAAAGTCAGTCAAAATAGTAACATTAACAACAACAACGGGCACATCCTCACAAATACCGATAGGTATGGCAGTTGATTTGTCAGCCATTTGCAAAGATATTTCAATAGGTGTGAGTTTTCAAATCAAGTCTTTTATATAAAGAGAAAGGCATAACACTAACACCAGCTCCCAAATCACATAAAGCAGTTTTCACGTAATTTCTTTTGATGGAGCAAGGTATAGTTGGTATTCCCAGATCTCCAAGTTTTTTAGGTACTCCATCTTTAAAAGTATAATTAGCAAGCATAGTGGAGATTTCAGCTTCCTGTATTTTTCTCTTATTGGTGATGATGGCTTTCATGTACTTTGCATAAGGAGGCATTTTTAAGATATCAGTCAAGCGAGTACGCAAAAAGGCTGGCCTCAGCATTTCAACAAAGCATTCAAATTCTTCATCATCTTTCTTTTTAGTTGACTTAGGCGGAAAGGGCATAGGTTTTGGAACCCATGGTTCTCTTTCTTTACCATGTTTTCTAGCAACAAAGTCTCTTTTATCATATCTTTTATTCTTGGGTTGTGGGTTATCAAGATCAACTGCTGGTTCTATCTCAACATCATTGTCTGGTTCTTTATTATTTGTTTGAGTACCTTCACGAACCTCATCATTATCTTTTTCATTATCAGAAGGTGAGTGTTCACTACCAGATTGAGTTTCAGCATTAGAGATAGAAACTTCATTATCATTATCAGGAGGTTTTTCTACTTCAGGTTCACTTGAGGCATGCAAAGTCCTATTATTTTCTTTTCTTTTCTTTTTAGAAGGACTATGTGCATCAGTGTTAACCCTTTGGGAGTCTTGTTCAATTCTTTTTGGGTGTCCTTCAGGATAGAGTGGTTCCTGAGTCATCCTAGCTCCTTACTCTAACATCATGATCATTGATATTATTATTCATTTCATCTAACAACTCTCTTTGAGATTTAGAAACTTGTTCTAGCCGAGTTTGAACCATAGAAGCATGCTTCCCCACACCTCTAACATCATTTGAGATTCTAAATAACAAGCCACTCAAGCAAGCAATCATATCAGAATTGTATTTTGATTGTTTCATAACATTTGCATTGAAGTGATCTTGCTTTCTAATGTAATTTTCAAACTCATAAAGGTGTTGGCTAGGGTGCATATTGTGAGGATTATCATTATCACTGAATTTTATTAGAGAATTTACCTCTACCACCTTAGGTGGTGGTGGTGTATCAAGCCCATGTACTTCTTCAATGGGAGGTAAATTTATGACATCCTCAACTTTAATATATTTTTTCTCATAGATTTCTTTGCCTCTTGCATATCTTCAGGACTGAGATATAAGATATTCCTCTTCTTCGGAGGGGGTTTAGGCGGTGGTTCAGGAAGAGTCGAATCATTGTAATTTTTCAATATGTTATTCAATAATCCTTCGGCTTGCCCAATAGTTCTTTCCCTGAAAACACAACCAGCACAACTATCTAGGAAATCCCTAGAAGCATTGGTTACTCCATTATAGAAGATATCAAGTATTTCATTTTTCTTAAGAGGATGATCAGGCAAAGCGTTAAGCAATTGGAGAAGCCTCCCCCAAGCTTGTGGGAGACTCTCTTCTTCAATTTGCACAAAGTTAAATATTTCCTGTAAGGCAGCTTGTTTCTTATGAGCAGGGAAATATTTTTCAGAGAAGTAATAAATCATGTCCTAGGGACTATGCACACAACCAGGAGCAAGAGTATTGTACCAAGCTTTAGCATCACCCTTTACTGGGAACGGAAATAACTTGAGAATATAATAATAGCGAATTTCTCATCATGAGCAAAAAAGGTGGCCATGTCATTCGACTTAGTAAGATGTGCCACAACAGTTTCAGTTTCATAATGTCACACCCAAGATGTGGTTCTATCCCAATCATGTGATGAATTCATGATCGGGGCACAACCGCATTTCGAGCGCATAGCAAGGTGGATATCATTACAACATACCATGTACTAAATAGATGAGAATACAAGATAAAGGCTTACACTCGCCACAAGTTACAACATTCATACAATAATACATCAATACATAGCATTCATCAAGCAGAAGAGCAGGATCCGACTACGGATGAAATCAAATGAAAAAGAAGAACGACATCCACCCTGCTAGCCCAGGCTCCTGACCTGGAACCTATATCCCTTGATCGAAGAAGAAGCAGAAGAAAACCTCCAAGCAAGCAAGCAAGCATCACACTCGCGTCAGATCATCGCATTACCTGTACCTACAACTATTGTTGTAGTAAACTGTGAGCCACGAGGACTCAGCAATCCCATTACAATGGGTATCAAGACTAGCAAGGCTTAATGGGTATGGAAAGGATAAGTGGTGAGGTTGCAGCAAGCGACTAAGCATTGTATGGTGGCTAACTTACGAGTACAAGAATAAGATGAGAAGCTACGCAAACGTTCGCAAACTAGTAATGATCAAGAAGTGATCCTGAACTACTTACGTTCAAACATAACCCCCACCGTGTTCTCTTCTCAAACTCACCCGAAAAGAGACCAGCACAGTTACACATGCGGTTGCTGTATTTTAATTCGAATATGGTGTCAAGTTCATTACAACTGAATATTAAAAAATTCCCATTGCTACACAACCGCTGGCACGGCTCTCGAAAGTTTATACCCTGTAGGGGTGTCTCAACTTAGCCCATTACAAGCTCACGATCCGCGGTGACAATCCTCCATCATGGGACATCCGATCAAACTCGGGATCCCGGTGCACAAGACATTTCCACAATGGTAAAACAAAACTAGCAAGACCTCCCGGTATGCCGACAAATCCCGATAGGAGCCGCATGTATCTCGTTCTCAGGGCACAACAGATGAGACAAGCTACGAGTAAAATCAGCCCTCGAGTTTCCCCGAGGTGGCCCCGTGGGCTGCTCGGTTTGGACCAACACTCAGAGGAGCACTGGCCCAGGGGGTTGATTAAAATTACTCGGGGTCCGGAGAAATATCCCCTATGCAAGTTTTAGTTATTACGAGGTAAATGGTAAAACCAATGTTGGGCCTTGTTGGAAGAGTTTTATTCAAAGCGAACTGTCAAGAGGGGCCCATAAACCCTCATCGTGTTAGAGACGCAAAATCAAGGAACATAACACCGGTATGACGGAAACTAGGGCGGCAAGAGTGGAACAAAAACTAGGCATAAGGCCGAGCCTTCCACCCTTTACCAAGTATATAGATGCATTAATTAAATAAGAGATATTGTGATATCCCATGATATCCATGTCCCAACATGGAACAACCTGCAACTGCACCTGCAACTAGCAACGCTATAAGAAGGGCTGAGCAAAGCGGTAACATAGCCAAATAACGGTTTGCTAGGAAGTGTGAAAAAGATTAGAGGCTGTCATGGCAATTTGGGAGGCTTGATAAACAAGTGGTAGGTAGCACAACATAGCGATAGCATCGAGACAACTAGTATAGCAATGATAGTAGTGAGATCCAGGGTAACTGTCATCTTGCCTGAAATCCCGCTCGGAAGAAGATCGAGTCCATGAAGCAGACGAAGCAATGTAGTCGAACGAATCCTTACAATCGCAACGGAAACGGAACTATCGAGAAGAAGCACAACCGGAAAGAAGCAAACAACATGGTAAACACACAAGCATAATCATGGCATGATGCACAATCAAGTATGATGCATGTCTGGTTTAATGATTCATGGCATGGCAAAGTGCAACAAACAATACTACAAATTAAGTGGAGCTCAATATGCAACGGGTTGCATATTGACGAAACGCCACAACAATTATTTAGTTCCTTCTTGTTTAACTACTCATCAATATTAAATGTTGGTTAACATGGCAAGAGGTGAAGCATAATAAAACTACCTATCTAGGCAAATTTAAATGAGGCCGGAAACAACAAACAACAATTCTGGAAAATCTCGATGTACATATAAAGTTTATTTAATGCAAACAATAATTTTAAACATCTTAAATGTTGTTATCATGATGCGGATGACATGCACAAGTTTTATGCGATTTTTATGAAAATTTTGACATGAGCATGTTATGAAGCATTTGGTCACCATGGCGGAACGAAAAGGGTGCCACGGCAGCGAAACGGAAATGGTGCCACGGCAACATTTCGGTCCCGGTAACTCGATTGAGATACCGATGCAAAAGAGAAGTGTGGATGCACGGAACATGCAAAAGATGGTGGGGTGATCCCGGATTACCGGGTTCCCATGGGTTGACGGCATGGCAAACGAGGAGGAACATGCAAGGATCATATCGGACACGGTGCAAACACGAGCCTCTCATACAACATATGCATTCGTTCTCGGAAGGTCGTCTCGGCGGTTCTACCTTTGAAGCGTATGTTTTGAGGCGGTTCAAAATCATCGAGGAAAGTAGTCGTTCACGGGTCATAGTGGAAGTAGAGGTACACATTTCGTAGTTGTACACACTCCCTAGATGTTCGGGGTCACGGCGAGGAACTTGACATCCACAGGGTCTTCGAGGTCGATGGTAGTGGTATCCACGCGAAGGGTGCTGGTTCGGGCAACGGTCTGATGAAGATGTGAAATTGGTGCAAGCGGTTCAAAACCATAGACGACTTGGCGAAAAACCCATGGCCTCAGGTCGGTGTGGACTTGGAGCTCGTCGGCAAAACTCCAACAGAGAAGACAGCCGGAGGCCTCGGCATGGCGGCTAGCGATGGTCTTGGTGGTGCGGGTGTGGAGTATAGGCAAGGAGGAGGCCATCGGTGACACGGGCTTGCCGACAAAAGGAGCGGCATGTGCGGAGGCGAAGCAAGTGGCGGACACGGGCAGTGGGTCGTCGAGGCCAAAGGAGGTCGACAAGGAGGTCCTGCTCCGGCGACTTCCGGGGGTCGAGGCCGACGCTCGGGCAGCAGAGTGGACAGGACGGCGGCATGGACGGGCAGAAGGCACTCGGGATCGAGCTCCTCTCGATCCAAAGCATGGTTGTGGGTGCGGGACACAGGTGGAGGCCCGGCGAGGTCGGGGACGAGACTAGACGCCGACGCGGATCTCCAGGACGTCGTCGGATCTGGATGTTGAGGCGATCGGTGGTGGAGCTTGGGGTGGCGGCGCCATGGAGGAGGAGGCGAGGCAGAGGAGGGGTACGGGCGCAGGCGACGGAGGGTTGCTGCGAAGGCCGGTATCCATGGAAACAGGGGAGGCGCGCGGACAACGGTGAGGGAGGGCCGCCAGAGTTGGCCGCCCTGGTGGGGATGCGGAGGCCGGGCGCAGGGCTCTGCTCCTCTCTGCGTGCGGCATCGCATGAGGAGGACGATGGGGAGAGGGGATCGGGCATGAGCGAGAGAGGGATGGCGGCGTGCATGGGAACAAGGGGGACCGGCGCCTTCAGCGCCGCGCAAGGGATCTGGCGCCCGCAGCAGCGGTTGGATGGGCCGGCCCACGATCACGCAACAAAGCAACGAGAAAAATGACAGCCAAAAATACCTCCCGACCTGGATTCGACCTCGCGCCCTCTCACTTCCACACGGTTAGGCTAGCCACTACACCACCTAACTGCTAGCGGATATTCCCACCGTGAAATTTAAATAAACAGCAAATAGACGCGCTATTTATTGCACAATACATTGTGGCATTTATACATTTCAATTATTGAAAATATGTTCAAATATTACGGATGGGGTTCTTGGGCATGCAAAAAAAGGTCCGCGTATTCAAAAATAGTTCTGAATACACATTGAACATTTTCTTAGTATAGGGTGAACATTATTCAAAGAACACTGAACATTTTTTTAAAATACGTTGAACTTTTTTTTAATACATGTTGGACAAAATTTCTCTACACAATGAACGTTTTTAATACACACTGAACATTTTTTCAATGTATAGTGAACAATATTCAAATACACGTAGAACTTTTTTTGAATACGATGAACTCCTTTTGAATGCATGCTGAACAAAATTTCTATACATGATGAACATATTTTATACACACTGAACATTTTTTCAATGTATGGTGAACATTTTTCTTCAATACGGTTAACAAAAATTTGGAATTCAGAACTATTTTTGAAACATGAACAAAATTCAAAAACATGAACAAAATTTGGAATTTCGAAAAACATTTTCTGAAAAGTCAAACGAATTTCGAAAAAACTGAACATATTTTGGATATTGAAAATAGTTCATCCAATTCGAAAATAGTTCATCGAATTTAAAAAAGTTCACTGGTTTTCAAAAAAAGTTCACCGATTTTCAAAAAAGTTCATGGAATTTGGTGAGAAAAGTTCATCGATTTTGCAGAAAATGTTCACGCATTTAGCAGAAAAGAAAAAACGAACAAAACCGTTCCAATAAAAAAGAAAAAGAAAAAATTGTTCCAAAAAAAAACCATTCCAGCAAATAAAAAACGAGTATAAGAAGAAAAAGACAGTAGTAAACACGTCAGGTAGGCTGGCTGGTTGGTTGTGACAACGAACTCTGAGCAAAGAGATCGCCGGTTCGAGTAACCGTGGGGACGCTGTTTTTTGCGTCTTTAAAAAAAGTAACGTGGCCGGCCCAGTGCGGTGAAAGGGGTGTGCGCCTTGTACCGTTAAGCCTAAAACGGGCACTACGGGCGCCGTTTAGGAAATGCCGGAACAAGGAGGAGGAGGGGATCAATCAGGATGAGGCTAGGGTTATAGATTTAGGTGGGCTAATGGGCCGACCTAGTTGGTCAGGCCTAAGAGGCCAGCTGGGCTGGCTCTCTTCTCTCTCCTTCTAATTTTCTTTAATGGAAGAGCATTAGAGAGAAGGAAAAGGAAGAGGGGTTAGGGAAAGGAATTTGAGCACGAGGACAATTTTCCTGGACTCATAAAAATAGGCTTGATCCAAGAAAATAGAAAGTGAGCGTGGGCGTGGAGTTGAATTCCACCTTATTTGAATTTAATTCAAATGAGTGTGAGAAAGAAGTGGGTATTCGGTAGGTCCAAAAATGTTGAGTACTTTGGTGGAGCTCGGGAAAATGACGAAAGAATTTATGGCAAAGTTGGATACCAAGAATTGAGATAACAAAGGCATTGGGATTTATTTGCAAGTGTGTTATGATCAATTCCAAATAATGGAATATTTATTATAGCTCCCTAATAATAGTGGGAGACTTTGAATATGTTTTAAAGAGAAATCACCATGTGCATTTCCCTCAATTTAAATGGATCAGAGATCCATGCAATTTATTTAAGTTGAGTTTTAAAAAAGGGTTGCACAATGACATGATGCAATGATGAATGCAACAAACGAAACAAATCACACGACGGAACTCGGAATACATGGAAGGCATCTGGAGCGTCGGTCTTGGGGCGGCACACATAACCATGGAAAGGATCAAATTCAACCAAAGTAATCAACTATGGGTCGACAAAGAATTCATAATCCTTATCATCAACAAAGATAGGTGAAGTAGCAAACTAAGGATCACATTTGATTTCTGCATTCAAAGTTCTTTCTTTATACTTGCATAATAATTTTTCTAGATGATCTCTATCCTTACAAGCAAGGATATCTCTAGTTGCCTCCTCATCCATAACATAACCTTCCGGTACCTTTGGCAATTCATATCTAGGAGGGTTAGTTCTAATAGGTGTTTCAAGATTTTTAGTTCCAAGCTCTTCATTAGTTCCAGCATTCTCAAAAGCTCTATTTCTCGCAAGTTATTCATCAAGAAATTCACCTAGTGGCACATTATCATCAAACAAGGTACTAGCAACATCGTAAATATCATTCATAGCAGAAGTAGCATCATCAATAACTTACGACATATCAGGATTAATAGCATGTGGTGGTGTTGCAAGTCTACTTATAACAGAAGGTGAATCTAAAGCGGAGCTGGATGGAGGTTCCTTACCTCCCCTCGTCTTAGAGGGGAAAAATCTTAGTCTTATCGTCCTTCAGATTCTTCATAGTGATAATTTGATAATAATCCCAAGTGACTCAAAAAATATAACTATGCTCCCCGGCAACGGTGCCAGAAAAAGGTCTTGATAACCCACAAGTATAGGGGATCGCAATAGTTTTCGAGGGTAGAGTATTCAACCCAAATTTATAGATTCGACACAAGGGGAGCCAAAGAATATTTACAAGTATTAGCAACTGAGTTGTCAATTCAATCACACCTGGAGATTGATTATCTGCAACAAAGTGATCGGTAGCACAGTAATATGATAGCTTTGATACTAGTGGTAGCAGCAACAGTAACGGTAACAGTGATAGTAATAGTTTTGTAGCAGTAATGATAGTAACAGCAGCAATAGTAACTTAGCAAGATCAATATGTAGGGAAATTGTAGGCATTGGATCGGCGATTTGTTAGATGATATTCATCATATAATAGTCATAACCTAGGGCGATGCGGCACTAGCTCCAGTTCAGAAATATAATGTAGGCATGTATTCCGTAAATAGTCATACGTGCTTATGGAAAGAACTTGCAGGACATCTTTTGTCCTACCCTCCCGTGGCAGCGGGGTCCTATTGGAAACTAATGGATATTAACGCCTCCTTTTAATAGAGAACCGGAACAAAGCATTAACACATGATGAATACATGAACTCCTCAAACTACGGTCATCACTGGGAAGTGTCCCGACTATTGTCACTCCAGGGTTGCCGGATCATAACACGTAGTAGGTGACTATAACTTGCAAGATCAGATGTAGAACATAGATATAGTGATGGTAACATAAACGGTTCAGATCTGAAATCATGGCACCCGGGCTCAAAGTGACAAGCATTAAGCATAGCAAAGTCATAGCAACATATTTCTCAGAACATAATGGATATTAGGGATCAAGCCCTAACAAAACTAACTCGATTACATGATGAATCTCATCCGACTCCTCACTGACCAGCGAGCCTACAAAGGAATTACTCACTCCCGGTGGGGAGCATCATGGAATTGGCGATGGAGAAGGGTTGGTGATGACGAAGATCGAAGATCCCCCTCTCCGGAGCCCCAAACAGACTCCAGATCTGGCCTCCCGATGAAGAACAGGAGGTGGCGGCGGCTCCGTCTTGTGAAACGTGATAATTCTTCCTCTCTGATTTTTTCTGGAAATATGTTATTTTATAGCATCAATTTTAGGGTCTATGGGGCCACCAGGTGGGGACAACCCACCTGGGCGCGCCTGGAGGGGGGCGCACCCTGGAGGGTTGTGCCCACCCAGGTGCCCCCCTCCGGTGGTTGCTGGCTCCATAAATTATCTTTATTCATATAAAAATTCCTCGCAAAGTTTCGTTCCAATCCGAGAACTTATATTTCTGCACAAAAACAACACCATGGTAATTCTGCTGAAAATAGCGTCAGTCCGGGTTAGTTTCATTCAAATCATGCAAATTAGAGTCCAAAACAAGAAGAAAAACATTAGGAAAAGTAGATACGACGGAGACGTATCAGAAGTCTCTGGAGATGAGCACCGTGATGCCGTTCGTGAAAGTGCAGCTATTCCCACGGTGGTTTTGGTAATTCTTAACAACATATAGTTCATTGAACTAATGCTCTTTCAAGATGATCATTTCAGAAAGTTCAATGATTGGCATGACATGGACTAGAGATGTGGACCCCTCAAAATGCAAAGGACATATATTGGCAACAAGCTCAAGACTCTACATTTTCATTTTAGTGATCCAAGATCACATTGAGTCCATAGGGAAGCCAACACTATTAAAAGGGGATGAGGTGTTGCTTAATGGCTTACTTGCTCAAAATGCTTAGTGATATGCTCCAAAACACTCAACCACTTTCTCATTTCCACATATGTCCCAAACATAAAAGTCAAATTCGGCCCTATTGATTTGATCTATCCAGCGCCACCGAGTTTCATTTGACATAGCCACTAACACAAACCCTAGTTACTTCGGTCTCACCGATAGGGATCTCGATCTCACCAAGATGGGATTGCAAACTCTCGGTTTCCTTTTTGTAACATTTCAGTCTCACCGAAATGAGCAAATTGGTCCCACCGAGTCTGCATTGCAAACTCCCTATTTCCTTTTCGTAACACTTAGGTCCCATCGAAGTGAGCGAATCAGTCTCACCGAGTTTGCCTGACCAACCCTCTGTGTACCAATTACTAAAATTGGTTCCACCGAGTTTATGTGATCGGTCACACCGAGATTACGTTATGCCCTAACCCTAGCATATCGGTCCCACCGAGATGACTATATCGGTCCCACCGAAAACGCTAACGTTCATATTTTTACCTGGATCGGTCTGACCGATTTTGTTGATTCGGTCCCACCGAATTTGGGAATCTGTGTGTAACGGTTAGATTTTGTGTGTAGGCCATATATACCCCTCCACCCACTCTTCGTTCGTGAGGAGAGCCATTAGAACATACCTACACTTCCACTACTCATTTTCTGAGAAGGAACCTCCTAATCATGTGTTGAGACCAAGATATTCCAATCCTACCATATGAATCTTGATCTCTAGCCTTCCCAAGTTGCTTTCCACTCAAATCATCTTTCCACCATATCCTAATCCGTGAGAGAGAGTTGAGCACTGGGGAGACTATCATTTGAAGCACAAGAGCAAGGAGTTCATCAACAACACACCATCTATTGCCTTTTGGAGAGTGGTGTCTCCTAGATTGGTTAGGTTTCACTTGGGAGCCTCCGTCAAGATTGTGGAGTTGAACCAAGAAGTTTGTAAGGGCAAGGAGATCGCCTACTTCGTGAAGATCTACCCTAGTGAGGCAAGTCCTTCATGGGCGATGGCCATGATGGGATAGACAAGGTTGCTTCTTCGTGGACCCTTCATGGGTGGAGCCCTCCGTGGACTCGCACAGTCGTTACCCTCTGTGGGTTGAAGTCTCCATCAACGTGAATGTACGATAGCACCACCTATCGGAACCACGCAAAAATTCTTTGTGTCAACATTGTGTTTGCTCCCTCCAAACTCCCCCCATTTACATTCATGCAAGTTGCATGCTTTACTTTCCGCTACCCATATACTCTTTGCATGCTTGCTTGAATTGTATTGAGATTGCTTGACTTGTGCTAAGTTGCTAAAATCTGCCAAGAACTAAAATTGGGAAAAGGTTAAGTTTCATTTGGTCAAGTAGTCTAATCACCCCCGTCTAGACATACTTTTGATCCTACAAGTGGTATCAGAGCTTTGGTCTCCGTTTGCCTTGATTTCCATAGCTTTGGTGATCATGGCCTTGGTTTCACAACCTAGGAGAGTGTGGCGTCTAGCGAGGGAAATTACCACCATAGAGGTCCTTATTTTGATGGTACTAATTTTGCTAGTTGGAAACATAAGATGAAAATGCATATTCTTGGACATAACCCGCCATTTGGGCTATTATGTGTATTGTCTTGCAAGGTGAATTCTTTGATGGGAGAGAACCAAACCGTGAAGCTACCGCGGAAGAATTGAAGATGTTGCAATACAATGCTCAAGCTTGCAATATCCTCTTCAATGGATTGTGCCCCAAAGAATTCAACAAAATCATCCGTCTTGAGAATGCAAAGGAAATTTGGGATACTTTGATTAATATGCATGAAGGTACCGACTCCGTCAAGGAATCCAAGTTGGATGTGCTTCAAAGTCAACTTGACAAGTTCAAAATGAAGGATGGTGAATGTGTCGTCGAAATGTACTCTAGGCTTGCTCTCATCACAAATGAGATTGTCGGCTTAGGAAGTGAAGAGATGACCGACAAATTCATCATCAAGAAGATCCTGAGAGCCTTGGATGGAAAATATGATACCGTGTGCACATTGATCCAAATTATGCCAAATTACAAAGACCTCAAGCCAACCAAAGTCATTGGAAGAATTGTTGCTCATGAGATGTCACTCAACGACAAAGAAGAGCTTCACAACAAGTCTAGTGGTGCTTACAAAGCCTCATGTGATTCTCCTACATCATCAAATGAGAAACAAGCCTTCAATGAAGAATTAAGATTAACGGTGAAGAACTTCAACAAATTCTACAAGAGTAGAAGCAAGGAAAGAAGTTCCAAGTCAAGGTCCTACAATGACAAAAGATCTTCTAGTCATGAGCGAAACTGCTACAATTGTGGAAGACCCGGACACTACTGCAATGAGTGTACGTCTCCCTACAAAAGAAGAGAAGACTCACCTAAAAGAAGAAGCAAAAGGGAAGAATCACCTCCAAGATAGAGAAGGAGTAGAGATGATCGCTATGAATGAAGAACCTATCGAAGAAGCAAGGATTCGGAAAGGAAGGACAAGTCATCAAGGAGCTACACAAAATGAAGACATCAAGCTCATGTTGGTGAATGGGTATCCGGCTCCGACTCCCGCCACCACTCCGAGAGAAGTTATCACTCCGACTCCGAATATACTCAAGATGAACGTGTTGCCGGTCTAGCACTTGTGTCAACCAAATCCTATGACATATTTGATACACCAAATGAAGGAATTGGGAGATGCCTCATGGCTAAAGGCCCCAAGGTAACACACCCCAAGTATGTTGATTTCAATAGTGATGAAGATGACTTGCTAGGTGATGATGATTTACTTGTTGACAACTCTAGTGATGAATACTATGATGAAACGTCAATTAATCATGTTAATCAAGATAAAACGAATGACAATGATAAGAAGGAGATTGAGCGTCTAACTAAAGAACTAAACACTCTTAAGTTAGCTCATGAAACTACTTTAGAAGATCATCAAGAACTTTTAAAAACTCATGAGAAGTTACGCTTCAAAAAGCTCAATCTTGAGCAAGAGCATGGGTTCTTAAAGGCCATCAATGATGATTTTCAGAAGAAAAGTTCTTCTTATATTGCCAAGCGTTTACTCTTGTCTACTTACATGCCACAAGTAAAATCTAGCAACAAGAACAAGAAAGATTCTTCTTCTAGTAGTAACAATAACCATGCTAAATCCAATATTGTTACTTCTAGTAGTTCTCTTGATTCGACTAATGATTCTCTTAGCCAAGTTACACTTGAGCAAGAAAATAGCTTATTGAAGGGAATTATAGAGAAAGGTGTTTACAAAAGCCTTGCCGGAAGTAAGCAATTTGAGGAAATTGTACGCAAGCAAGGAAGGCATCGGAAGAATCAAGGTGTTGGTTTTGAACGAAAGTTCAATGAGAATGGAGTTGAGTGGGAAGAAGATCAATACCCAAAGACGAAGTTTGTTCCTCAACAAGAGAAGTATGACCCTACTTCCTTCAAGGGGACACAAGCTCAAGATGATCTTCCACCACAAGACCACAAGCTAAAAGGCAAGGACAAGCTTCAAGAAGAGATTGATGCATTTGAAGATGCTCTGAAGGCCTTGGTCAAGTGGGTTTCCAAGACTACATCAAGTTCTACCTCATCAAGTACATCTACAACTCCAAGGATTCCCATCAAGATGATGTGGATCCCGAAGAAGAAGAACTAGAGAGTTTGAGGGTGACTCCGCCAACATACTTCACTCATATTTATTTTGGGAAGGACAAGTGCAAACAACTTCCACATCTTGCACTAGTTCAAGGAGTCACAAACCCTCTTGTTGCTAAGTCAAGGGACAAGGTAACCTAATGCTATCATGGACATCATCTTGTGTGTGCTTCACTCTATGTCTATGGATATCCTTGTTTGTTCCTTTTGGGACTAACCCATGTTGGTATTGAAAGTGCAACTCACTCTAATGGATTAGTTCAAATGATCTACATCAACAATGAGCATCCACATCTTCAACATCTACATGAAGTCATCATCGACAAAACCCAAGGTTAGTTCATCCCTCTTAGGGGGATATCACATCTAGGGGGAGCTTTACTCTAAAAATTGAGATAAAGCAACTCTAATGGTGTGAACACAACAATGCTTTATGTAAAAGTGGTAACCCCGATTGTGCTTAAACGATGAGTATGACCTATGGTCAAATGCTCTCATTTGACTCCTAAGTCAATATACTCATATATAGATGACCTAGTCATCGCTAATTGCTTGATAGTTGCTAGAGTGATTATGCATGCTTTGCCACATATTTCATTTACTATTTTATTATGTGAGCATGTTGGTTGCATACTTTTCTCATTCAAGGACATCCATTTGTTGCTTTGATTGTTTGGAATTTCTTCTTTTTGCCAAATGGATGGACAAGAATGCCTAAGAACTCCCTCTAGCTATCTATGCTTTTCTCTTCTCAAATTCTTTTCATGCTACATCACAAAGTTTGATCTAAGTCAAATTCAAACCTTCTATGTGAGGAGCACTCGGAGTCCTGTTTTTTCATAGACTTAAAACTTCCAAAACCTCTCTGTGTATTTTGGTCTGACCTACTCCTCCATTTCGGTCACACCGAGTTCACTGGGTTGATCAAGTTTTCAATCTTAGTGCAACCGATTAGAAGATTTCGGTCTCATCGAGTTGCAGTAACCGCTTGCAATTCTGCATCTCGGTGCCACCGAGTTGTTCCACTCGGTCACATCGACAGTGTCAGGATATATATACTGTCGGGCCAGATTTTGGAAATCACTTCAAAACCTCTTCGCCCGCGCGTGTCCTGCTCTGCCTCTCGGGTCTCTGGATCGTCACCTCATCACCAGTGACCTCCCACCGCTGGTCTCTGCCACCGTCAACGGATTTCAACGCTGCCATTGCCGCCATAGTGAACTCACCTCCGAACTAGGGTATGAGTTCGACCCCTTGTGCATTATTTTTACCTCTGATTCTGAGCACAAGGTCAATGCCATGTTCTTTACCACGTATGAGATCAATCTATCCAGAGAAAACACCCCTTAGATTAGATTTGAGTTGAAAATTTAAGGTCAGGTTTCCGTCGGACTCATCTCGCACTGACCAAATTATAGGAATCGCTTCCACCGATTTGGCTTAGGCCAAAGCACAAGTGATTTTCGGTCTGACCGAAAGTTGCAAATTGGTGTGACCGATACCAGGACTTTGTGAAACCCTAGCAAACTTGGAGTCATCGAACTGTGTCTTTGTTTGACTGATTCCACATGTTTAGACTCCAAAGTTGCTTCGGTGTCACCGAGTTTTACAAATTGGTAGCTCCAAAATTCTTCCTGTAGAAAACTAAAACTAAGTTTTTGACCCATTCTTTTTGCAAAAACTCTGCACTTTGTGATGCTCATCTACTCTACCTTATCTATATCTATTCACAGGGTCTGCTGTCAGTTTGCTTTGCCAGTATGTCTGACCAGAGTGATAGCCAGAACAAATCAGAAGAGCAAGTGAACATGAGTGAGGGCACTAGTCCCTCTAGCAGCTCTGATGATGGCAGCAGGAGCACTCCAAGCAATTTTCCCAAGGCAGCTACAAGGGCAAGGAAGAAGAGAACCTCAGACTCAGAGGATGAGGACTATGTGGCTGTTGAGGAGGAAGTAAGCTCCAAGAAGAAAGTGGTGAAAAAGGAATATGGGACTGCTGCTACAACAAAACCTGGTATGCACAAGAAGGCACCTGCCAAGAGAGTTCCTATGTCAAAGGCCAGAACCTCCACTCAAGAAACTATGGTTTTCACACTTGAGCCAAAATCAGGAGAAGAAGGCAAGGGTCAGAAAAAATACAGCTAGAGTAATTGGAAATCCATCTATGAGGAAGGATTCTGCAAGTGAGGAGGAAGAGGAAGAAGAGGTTGCTGCTCAAGCACCTCCTGCTAAGTCATAGAAGCTAATGGGGGATGCCATCAAGTCTGGGGCAGCTCCTTCAAAGCCCAAGAAAGCCCCAAAAGCTCTAGCACAAGCTCCAAAGAGAAGCACTAGGAACATACCTGCAACACAAAGAAGAACAAGGCCCCAGTGCCTGAAGCTGTAGAAGAAGCTGAAGCCCCAGTGCTTAGGAAGCTCAAACCCAAGATTCCAGACCACAATGACAGCCACCCAGTTGCTGAAAACATGAAGGACAGAAAGGATGTTGGTCTCAGAAAATGGAGACAAGCAGATCCATATGCTGTGAGGAGGAGGACTGCAGTGGACTACAGGTTCCACACCAAAGAGCAACAAGATTTTTATGAGACAGTGTTGCTGGACAAGAAGCACATAGTTAGTGATATGAGATGGGTGGACTGGAAATACATTGATGCAAATGCTGATCATTTCCCAGGTGTGCATGAAAGCTTCAAAGCAAATGGTGTTGATGAGTTTGTTGGTCAGAAGCTCACCAAATGGAACAATGAACTTATTATGCAATTCTATTCAACAACTCACTTCTATCCAGATGGAAGGATTGTGTGGATGACAGAAGGTCAGAGGCACCAATCAACAGTGGAGGAGTGGGCTAGGCTCATAAATGCCCCTGAAGAAGAAGAAGAAGAGAATGACATAGATGTGTATGCTGAGAAGAAGAAAGATCATAACTCCATGGCCAATATGTATAAGGAAATTCCAGATAAGGCCTTGGAGACACATAAGTTTGGGCCAGTCTACTACTTGTTGTCTGGTTTGGCCACCATAAACACCATCTTGAGGCACACTCTGTTGCCCAAATCTGAAGATCACAGGATGATCAAAGGCCATTCCATCAACTTGCTACAGTTATTTGATGTTGTGCCACAGAAGTTCAAGGTCATGAGCTTGATTGTTGAGACAATCAAAAGGGCAACAGCTGATCAGAAGAGATCATGTGGGTATGCTCCACACATCCAAGAGCTAATCAATTACAAGATGAAGCAAGGAGTATGTCTGTTGGATAAAGAACATCTTCCTTTGTTGCCTGACTTTGGGGACAACACAGTTGCCATGGATGCTGAAGATCCCACTTTAGTTGCAGCTCATGAGAATAAGGAGAAAGCCAGAGCAGAAAAAGCAGCAAAGATGCCAAGTGCAGCAAAAGCTTCAGAAGTATTTCTCAAGTCAAAGCACACCTTGGATTTCTGATTCAAGCAACCTTGAGGACTGAGAAAGGACTGGCCACCCTGACTTAGAACCAGGAGATCTTGGAGAGGATCATTGAGACAAAATTCTATGATCTGGACTTGAAAGTGGCTGAGATACAGACAGCTGTTGAAGAACTCTAGGAAGAAGCACAAGAGAGGAAGGTCAAAACAACTACACAGGTGTTCCACAGAGTGCCTAGGGCACAAAGGTCTGTAGTAGTGCCAGTGACAGACACTAGAGCTACAACTTTAGCACCTGCAACCACAGCTCCCACAGCTCCCGTTACCCCTCCAGTGGCAACCCCTCCAGCTCCAACATCATCGATAGATGCATTCGTCCTTGGAGTCATCTCAACACCTCCTTACGAAGATCAAGCCTAGAGAGTCGCATAGCACTATGCATTTTCGAGCTTTTTGGTAACTTGTTGCCAAAGGGGGAGAAAGTGTATAGATCATAGGCCTCGGAGAGAGAGAGAGAGAGAGAGAGAGAGAGAGAGAGAGAGATTTGTCTCTTTTTGCTACTTATTCGCTTTGTTTGCTAGTGAGATACATTATGTCTGTGTGTGTGTGATACTTTGTATGATCATGTGCTTGATCATATCATACTTTATGCTTATGCTTGAATGATGACATTATCTATCTCTTGTATGATCATTAACTTTGCCTTGGTGATGAGATCTTGTTCTTATCTATTATCATTTTGAGCGCTCCACTAAGATGTATGTGACATGGAAGAGTAACCCATGATCCTAACAGATTGTGCATTTGCAGTCCAAAGCAAATTTTAAACAATGCACAAATGTAGGGGGAGCTCTTGCTTATCACATACCTCTCAAAGCGACAATGTACTTCATTCTTATCATCATTTGTCGAAGCTTTGATCTATATGTTGTAATCAATTACCAAAAAGGGGGAGATTGAAAGCGCAAATAATCCCTGGGTGGTTTTGGTAATTCTTAACAACATATAGTTCATTGAACTAATGCTCTTTCAAGATGATCATTTCAGAAAGTTCAATGATTGACATGGCATGGACTAGAGATGTGGACCCCTCAAAATGCAAAGGACATATATTGGCAACAAGCTCAAGACTCTACATTTTCATTTTAGTGATCCAAGATCACATTGAGTCCATAGGGAAGCCAATACTATTAAAAGGGGATGAGGTGTTGCTTAATGGCTTACTTGCTCAAAATGCTTAGTGATATGCTCCAAAACCCTCAACCACTTTCTCATTTCCACATATGTCCCAAACCTAAAAGTCAAATTCGGCCCTACCGATTTGATCTATCCGGCGCCACCGAGTTTCATTTGACATAGCCACTGCCACAAACCCTAGTTATTTCGGTCTCACCGATAGGGATCTCGGTCTCACCGAGATGGGATTGCAAACTCTCTGTTTCCTTTTTGTAACATTTCGCCTCACCGAAATGAGCAAATCGGTCCCACCGAGTCTGCATTGCAAACTCCATGTTTCCTTTTCGTAACACTTCAGTCCCACCGAAGTGAGCGAATCGGTCCCACCGAGTTTGCCTGACCAACCCTTTGTGTACCAATTACTAAAATTGGTTCCATTGAGTTTATGTGATCGGTCAAACCGAGATTACGTTATGCCCTAACCCTAGCATATCGGTCCCACCGAGATGACTATATCGGTCCCACCGAAAACTCTAACGTTCATATTTTTACCTAGATCGATCTGGCCGAGTTTGCTGATTCGGTCCCACCGAGTTTGGGAATCTGTGCGTAACGGTTAGATTTTGTGTGGAGGCTATATATACCCCTCCATCCACTCTTCATTCGTGAGGAGAGCCATCAGAACATACCTACACTTCCACTACTCATTTTCTAAGAGAGAACCACCTACTCATGTGTTGAGACCAAGATATTCCAATCCTACCATATGAATCTTGATCTTTAGCCTTCCCAAGTTGCTTTCCACTCAAATCATCTTTCCACCATAGCCAAATCTGTGAGAGAGAGTTGAGTGTTGGGGATACTATCATTTGAAGCACAAGAGCAAGGAGTTCATCAACAACACACCATCTATTACCTTTTGGAGATTGGTGTCTCCTAGATTGGTTAGGTGTCACTTGGGAGCCTCTGTCAAGATTGTGGAGTTGAACCAAGAAGTTTGTAAGGGCAAGGAGATTGCCTACTTCATGAAGATCGACCCTAGTGAGGCAAGTCCTTCGTGGGTGATGGCCATGATGGGATAGACAAGGTTGCTTCTTCGTGGACCCTTCATGGGTGGAGCCCTTCATTGACTCTTGAAGCCGTTACCCTCCGTTGGTTGAAGTCTCCATCAACGTGGATGTACGATAGCACCACCTATCGGAACCACGCCAAAAATCTCCGTGTCAACATTGCAGTTGCTCCCTCCAAACTCCCCCCATTTACATTCTTGCAAGTTGCATGCTTTACTTTCCGCTGCCCATATACTCTTTGCATGCTTGCTTGAATTGTATTGAGATTGCTTGACTTGTGCTAAGTTGCTAAAATCTGCCAAGAACTAAAATTGGGAAAAGGTTAAGTTTTATTTGGTCAAGTAGTCTAATAACCCCCCCCCCTCTAGACATACTTTCGATTCTACAGTTCGTCCACCTCCGGCTGAGCCACTGGTATGTGTGTGTTCACCGTAGAGTGCCACGTCCATCCATCCACTCGCCGGCGGCCATCGTGGTCTCCTCGCTGGAGAATCGCCGGCGACCGAGCCGCCGTCCCCAGCTTCCCTCTCTCTCTTCTAACCCTGCTAGTGAGGCCCATTTGTCAGCCTCACTGTTCGCCCGCCGAAGCGATATAAGTGGAGGCGTAATCCACAAATACGCCTTCGACGTCACCCCCCCTCTGGTTATTTTCAAAAATCATTTTAATTCAGAAATTTGACCAAACTTTGACCAGCTCTAACTTTTATTCTATAAATACAAATCAGTTGATTCTTTTTGCATTAGTTTTGTCTTGAACTCCTCTATCAGTATGCAAAAGTTGAGATTTTTGCTTGCTGTGGATATTTTCTAGTGAAATTCAGAGTGTTACAGGACATTTTCTTTTTGTTATTTTAATTATTTTTGAAGAAACTTGCTGCCTTGAGGAGAACCAGGAGGATTGACCCTCCTCTGCACTAAGGCAAGCCATCACAAATATTTGCAAGAGTGACATTTCAATGACTATGATTTTTACTTGAATATGAACTCATAAAATGCATACTTATTTAATAAATTTGCTTGTGCTAGTTTCATGTTCATGTCATGCTTACTATGTTTTCATTGGTATTTGAATTGTTTGGTTAAGTTTATGCAATAGAGTAATATGATCATGAGCATGTGTAGTATAATACTATCATTATGTTGAAATGATGCATATATTTATCATTGCATTGTCATGGCATACTATGGCTCGGTAATACTTCCTTGCAAGTTGAAACCTGATAATAATCCAACTTGAACATGTTGTTGATCGAGTTATGGTGCCACCGAATCGAGCTTCCCAGTGCAACCACATTTGCCTTTATGAGAAGGCCCTTTCTCGATCTGTTGTTATGCCTCTCGCCGGTGCCTCCAACTAGGGAAGGTTATGCTTGCGCTACCCTGACCCGGTAAGTAGGCATAGCCTTGTGTGCCCGTAGTTGTTTTGGTACCATTGTCCCCGTTTGGGACAGTTTTGTTTTGCCACGACGGTGGCCATTGGGTGTCACGAGGTGACATCGGGGACACCCATGACTTAGCCCAAAGTGGAGTTGGTCGGAGTGGCCGGGAGAGTGTCATGGCAATAGATTGGTTTTGTCGGAACGTCGTTGGTCCACCCGAATGGGAGTGCGAGGCCATGGGTTCTGTGGTGTGAGTATAGTGTACTAACCTCGTGTGTTTAATCTATCGATAGCCGCATCCTCGGTCATGGACACAGTTCGTAGTAGGTCACACTGTGAATCAATAGAAATATTGAATCTGCACACTAAAGTTAAACTTGTGGCACATGTTATGGCGATGAAGTTGTTGAGACCATCGAGATGGTTCTTTTTGTGATCCGGAGGTGATCACCGTGGTAAGACGATGTTCGTGGTTACAAGGTAACCAAGATGGTAAGCGGGTCCGAGAGACCCTGTTGTGAGCACTGTCACTTCATGAGTAGTATGTTAAGTTCTTGCATTTAAACCTGCTTAAATATCATGTTATTGTTTGCCATTGTTGCTTTAATTGTGTGAGCTTGCGAATACATTCAAAGTACTAACCTGGCGTGTCATGCCAGTTTCAGGAGAAGCGGTACCGGAGTTGGAGTTGCATCATTGCATCCCAGTCTAGGTCGTGTCCACATCAGTGTCCCTGTGAGATGGAGTCCTACTACGTTGTCCTTCCGCTGCTGCGTAGCTTTATCGTTGTGCTCGAGGTCCCTATCATGTTCATTAAATAATGTACATATGTGCAACAGCACCATGTGTGCCGCTTGGCCTCGCTACTTGATGTATCATCGAACCTATATATCAATAAAGCGGTTGTTTTTCTGTACCAAGTTGTTGTGTGTTGCCAGAAGACATGATCCATGGGCTGGCGATGCAAGGTAAACCGGTTGCTCTGAGCCGGGGTGCCACAATACCCTACCAGGGATATGTCGGATTTAGCTCCAACATTGTCCACCGCCTAAAATAAGTTCTTATATTTTTTGAGAAATAGTGTGAAAATAGACTAAAAACTAATAAAACTGACTATGAACTAATAAATCCGGTAAGCAAAAATTGTAATAGTCAGAGGCTCGCTTCGCTTCGCAAGGTTGCGCGAAGATGGTCGACCTGCCCACGAGACACACGTGTGCGGCACCCCTGCGGCACCCCTCCTAGTTCCATACCACTATATAGCGTACGAGTAACTTTGAATATTGGTCGTCGGATGAATCCACTTCGATGGTTCAAAGGTGGCAAATCCAAGCACTATCTACCATTGGATATCATCTTCACTACATTGGATTCTGCCACACATACGAACTAGAAGATCCCGTGGTTGAGCTTAAGCAGAATGCACATATCTCAAAAGAGAAGTACTTTTCCTTTGTTTTTAAATTTTCAATAATTTAATTATCAACACTTTTTCTTTAAGTTTAAAACCATACATTTTTACTTTATGTTTTACAATGTACAATATATACAAACCTCAAAGCAGAAGCACTTATCCTTTGTTTTATAATCTTCCATATTTTAGTTATCTAAACTATTTTATTCTAAATAAATTACTATTATACTTTATGTTCTACAATGCATAGTATGCACATACCTCAAAACATAAGCATTTATCCTTTGTTCTAGAATATTCTATACTTTTGTCATCCAAAAAGTTTCTTCTGAATGAATTACTATTCCTTTTTATACTTAATGTTTTACAATGCACAACATGCATAAACCTCACATCATAGAAACTTCTCATTTGTTCTAAGCTCTTCAATACTTTGATTCTACCAAGTTTTTCCTTCTTTGAAAGAATTATCATTCATTTTTATTTTATGATTTTTTTGTTCAAGACTTATCGAGAACAGGTTCCTGAATTTCATTTATCTTTGAAGGTGCAATACTAGTTACTCAAAATTGCAACTCGAGATATCTAAAGACAAATGTGTTGATTATCTTTGAGATGAGTTTCATGTAGTATTATGCTACGAAGTCTTTATATATTTTTTAGCTACAACTTGTGTTTTAATGTGGTGAACTACGACAATTAAATCTATATCCACGCCATGAATATATGACTCTAAACATACATATTGTTTGCCAAAAAAATTACATATTTGCCATCTACAATATGATGTCGATCTTAATTCATATTTTAGTTATCTATAAACTACATGTAATGTACGTGTCTCATAGAAGTGACGGCATAAGCATCAATATGACGTCCCCGCCAATACCCATCTAAGAGCAAAAAATAGGAGCACACACGGATAATGCCCATGTAGTTAGGTCACGGTGTCCCGGATTGGCGGTCACTCAGCAAGCCGTCTCCCGGCCAGGTGGGCGAGGCCAGGGACTCCCATGTCAGCTCATCAGTGAGCTCACCAGGGACTCCCATGGCATATGAAAGGAACATTGTCGAAGATTTGACATATACTTCAAGACAACAGAGGTCATCTACAACACGTTCTCTTAAGTAGCCAGACTAGGTTGTAACCCTAGATCGGCCCCTAATATCTATATAACCCGGGCATAGCCTCGTAGACGACACACAACGATCTCGCAATAGATCACTTGTACTTTGTAGTTTATCGCAAATCAATACAAAAAAAAGCAGAACATAGCGTCCCGAACTTCGTTAAAAACCTATTTCCCTTGTTACCATCGTGTCAAGACTACTAGCTCGAGACACCCTACCCGAGATCTGCCGGATTCAACTCCGTCATTGGTGGCCGACATTAGCGGCGTGGCTATCTGCCGCCCGCAGCGACTCTTATGTGAGGGTCGCCTGCACACACATGGTAATGGGCTGGCCCAGTAACCACATTCATGTTTTGCGTGTTTCTTTATTAAATACATATATTACGAAAGAATAAATTAGTAAATTTTAAAAACAGTCTTCATCTTAAATTTAGAAATGTAATCTTAGTATAAAAATGTTCGCTCGATCTTTAGAAAAAATGTTTGTACCATTCAAAAACGTGTATGTGAGATACGAAAATATTCACGTGTTTCAGAAAATGTATGATTTTCTTAAATATTATACAATATAATAATAATAATTGTGTAATTCAAAAAACGTTTGTATCATTAAAAAATATACATTACATTCTTAAAGAAAGTTCACATGTTTCAAAAAAATTGTGACCTTTAAAAAATGTTTATCCAATGTATTGCTAACATAGTTTAAAAATAATGTTTCGCATCATGCAAAAAATGTTTCAACATGTACTTGAAAAACTATTCAAAGCAAGCACTCCCTCCAATCCATATTAATTGTTGAAGTTGTACTAAAGCTGCGTCATTTAATATGGATCGGAGGGAGTATTTGAAAAAAAAATACTATTTTTTTAGATTTATAAGAAATAATTACTATACATGTGGAAAATAGCCATCAAAACATATATTGAAAAAAAATCATGTATTTGGAAAATGTTAAATATGTGCAGAAAATACTCCTGATGTATACAAGAGTGTATAATGTGTACAAAAAAATCATATATATGTTGAACGCAAAAAAGTGAGAAGACAACCAATGAAAATTGAAAAGTAATAATATGAAAACCGAAGAAATAATATGAGGAAAACAGAAAAAGGGAAACTGAAAATAGAAAACCCCAGAGAAAATCCTATGAAATACTGATAAAAATTGTGCTACAGACAATGGAAAAACAGAAGAAAAAATCACACTAGGCTTACCGGACGCTCGTTGAAGGGGAGCGAGATAGGCAGGCCCAGGAACGCAGGAGGCCACAACCTCCATTTTTTGTTTTTCTTTACGTTTTCTGTTTTCTTTTTTGATTTAATGTTTCAATTTTCTTTATATTTTAAAATATTGTAATATACATTTAGAAAAATATAAAATATTTTGAAAAATGTTGATCATGCATTTGAAAAATGTTGAACAACCATTTCAAAAAATGTATTAAAAACATGCATACAATTTTTTGATCATGTATTTAGAAAATTTTAATCAAGCATTTGATTTTTTTTGAACAAGTATCTGTAAGATGTTGGTCAAGAATTTGAAAAATGTTAAATGTGTATAGAAAAATGTTGACCATGTAGTAAAAAATGATGTTTTTTAAGCATTTGAAAAATATTGAACAAGTATTTGAAAATGTTGATCAAGCATTTGAAAAATGTTAAATATTTATAGAAAAATGATGACAATGTATTAGATAAATGATGAATTTTTTAATCATGTATATAAGAATGTTAATCAAGCATTTGAAAAATATTGAATAAGTATTTCAAAAATATTAATATGGCATTTGGAAAATCTTAAATGTGTATACAAAAATATTGAACATGTATTAAAAAATGACTAAAAAATTTGATCTGTGTATTTAAATGTTAATCAAGCATTTAAGAAAATGTTGAACAAGTATTTAAAAACTGTTAATCAGGCATTTGGAAAACAGTAAATGTGTATAGAAAAATATTGACCATGTACTACAAAAATATTAAACTTGTATTTGGAAAATGTTAATCAACCATTTCAATAAATCAATAAATGTGTATAGAATTGTATTTGAAAATTGTTAGTCAAATATTTTAAAAATGTTAAACATGTATTAGGAGAATGTATTAGATATAAAAGAAATGTGTTCTGAAAAACAATGGAATCCAAGAGAAAAAACGATGGAAAAATAAGAAAGAAAGAAACAAAATCGAAGATAAACGAAAAAGCATAAACAAAAAAAACACAGTGAGACCGAGAAAGAAATAAAGAAAGCTGAAGAAAAAGAATGAAAAAGAAAGAAAGAAATGAAAACGGAGAAAAAACGGAGGAAACCCGGTGGAAAACAAAAGAAAAAATAAAAACAAAAAAACTTGAATAACCCCGTGGAAAACCAGCTTGTTTCGCCTAAAGCAGGATGTGTCCTACTATCTTAGCACAAAACAAATGCAAGCCGAGTGGGTACCAGTCCCCTTGATCAACCTGGAGACCAGGCTTCGATCCTTGGGTGCCCCCTGCTCTTCTCGACTTTTTAAGTCTGCACGCGCTAAATGAGCCGACCCGATACTGTTGTCGCTCAACGCAAGACATCCTACGGTCTCGCTTAAAGCGAGATATAGTCGTGGCGGACTCTTCTAGCGATGCGGCCCGCCATAGGGTGCGCCTATGCCTCACTTATACAGAGGTGGAGGTATATTCCAAAGCCCACAAGCTACTCATGCATTCTTAGAGAGATACATTACATAATTGGAAACCCTGGAAGCCGTGTTTGATGCAAACTGTTAACTGGAGCAGTGCAACGAGGGGTGACAGAAAACAGAAGGCGCCTCCAGCGGGATTTGTGAAGATCCATGTCGACGCAGGTGTGTCCACACCATCCAAGAGCGGTACCGCGCCAGCGTTTTTGCAAGATGAGTATGGAAACTTTTTGGGTTGCTCGATGTTGGTTATACATGGCATCCTTGATCCGTCAACGGTGGAGGCTATCACATGCAGGGATGCGCTATCTTTGGCAGAAGGCCTACTCCTACATAGTTTCGTCATTGCATTAGATTCCAAGCAACTAGTAGGAGACGTCCTCAAGGAAAATCAAGGGAGATATGACACTATCATTAGTGAAATTCAACATCGAGCTAGTAGTTTTAATTTTAATTTTACTTTTGAAAGTCGAGAATCGAACAAAGAAGCTCATAATTTAGGTCAGGAGCGTCATGTGTGCCTTGGACAACCCCATGACCCGAGATGTATTCCACACTTTGTGGTCTTTCATCATTAAAACTTATACACACGTGGATGGTAGCTCACCAAAAAGGAGCCGGTGCTGGGCCGGGCCGGTAGGAATATGGGTTCGGCAGCCCGATGCCACATGATTTCATGCTGAGGTCGCGGTAATTTCTACGTTTTCTTTTTTTAGTTTCTAAAAACATAAATAGATAAAAAATGAATTTAAAAAATATAACAAGGTATTAAAGATGTTAGTGCAACTAAAAAATGTTCGTACCTTTCAAAAGAGTGTTCATGCCCACTAAAAATTATGCGCGTTTCGAAAAACTGCATGTGAATTTTTTGAAATAAGTCTACGTTATGTAAAAAAATGCTTACGTTATGTACCATTAGAAAAATGTAGGTGCTGTTCTAAAGAAATATTCTCACGTATCAATAATACATTAAAAAAATGCTTGTGCTGTGAAAAAAATGTTCACATGGTTTATTTTTTTATTACTATACAAAATATTCAACGTGTACTTGAAAAAAAACTGACAATCGATTCTAGAAATTGTACACCACATGTATTAAAAGCAAAATGTACATCATGTATTGGAAAAATGTTTAACGTGTATCAAAAAAAGGTTTCACATGTAAACTAAAAATGTATATTGACTACTCAAAACATTTAGAAAAATGTTTATGCAAAAACAATGTTCTTATAGTTCTAAAAAATGTTAGTTAAAGAAAAATGTCCATTAAAAATGTTGACCATGTATTAAAAAAAGTGTTTAAAACATGTACTTAAAGAAAAATGTGCATTGTGTATTTGAAAAAATGTCCAACGTGTATCACAATTTCTTTTCAAGTGTGCTCTTAAAATATATTGTGTGCTCAAAACATTAAAAAATGTTTATAAAATATGAAGCAAATGCTCGTGTAGTTTTAGAAATATATTTAGTACCATATAATTATCCGGCCTATATTTGAAAAAAATCTTGACCACATTCAACAAAGTTTTCAAAACACGTACTAAAATAAAAACGTACATTGTATATTTAAAAAATGTCCAACATGTATCACCATAATTCTTTCGTGTGTGCTCTAAAACTATATTATGTACTGAAAACATTTTAAAAAAAGCTTATGCAATATAAAACAATGTTCACATAGTTTTAATAATATATTTACTACCATAAAATTGTTCAGCCTATATTCAAAAAATCTTAAACATGTATTCGAAAGAGTGTTCAAAATATTACTAAAAGAATATGTACATTGTGTATTTGAAATTGTTCAAGTGTATCAAAAATGTTTGAACTGTGCACTCAAAAATATATTGTGTACCTAAAACATTAAACAAATGTGTATACAAAGTAAAACAATGTCCACGTAGTTTGAAAAATATATTACCACGAAAAATGTTTAACGTGTATTCGAAAACATGTTGACCATCTATTACAAAACGTGTTTGAAACATGTATTAAAATAAATCTATATGCCAGGTATTAGAATAATCTTTAACATCTATTTAAAAAACTGTTTGGCATAGATTGTGTACTGAAAAAGTAGACATGAATTGAAGAAAAAAGAAACCAATAAAAATAAAAGAAACCAAAGAAAACCAATAAATCCCAAAAAACAAAACCAAAAGATCAAATGCAAAGAAACCCAAGAAGGAAACGTAGGAAGGCGAGGAAAGAAACAAAGAAAAATGAAGAAAGAAAGAAATGAAAAGGAAAAAACAGGGAACACCAAGAAAGAAAGAAAACATGAAAAAAAAATCGTGAATGGAGTGAATAAAATCGATGAAAAACAGAATATTGAAGGAAAATGATATAGAAACAAAGAAAGGCCCTAAAAACTAACAATAAACAAATAAACTGAAGAAAGTAAAAAATAAGGGAGAAAAACCCCAAAGAAAACAATGCCAGCAAGCGAGCTAATGAAGCGAACACTCAAGTGACATCAAGCGAACAAACTAAACTCCCAAAAATGGGCCAGCCCAGTACTGTGATACACATTAAAGCTTCAGGCGAGGGGTGGTTCTATCTCGCTATCAGCAAGATATAGCTCCCGTGCCCGCCATACGACGATCTTCTGAAAATAGGAGAGTCACACATTGACAATTCCGTGTGTGACCGTCTGATTTATTTTGTCAATCAAGTGTGTGACCCATCCATGTTATAACGAGCCACTCGCGCTGATTCCTATTGCCCACGTAGGGCGACAGGAGTTGCCCAACCAAGCACCCCTCGATCCCAAGTGCACCATTTTGGGCCGGCCAATTTCGTGGACGGCGCCCTTATTTTTTTTCATTTCCTTTTCATTTTGGTTCCTTTTCCACTTCTTAAAATCAAATATTCACACATTTTCAAAAAGTTCTAAATTTAATTAAATGTTCATAATTTTGAAAAAAATCAAATAAAAAATGATCATAGATTTAAAAAAACCACAAATTTGAAAAAATGTGATTGAATTTTTTTAATTTTCAAGAATATAAAAATGCTCTTGGATTTAAGAAACTGTTTCACAAATTTAAAAAAAATTGTCTACTTTAAAGTATATTCAAAGAATTCAAAAATTCTCGAATTTCAAAAAAGTGTTAATGACTTAAAAGTACACACTCCAAAAGAGACAATGTTTTGGACAAAAAACTTCACAATTAAAACACATGTTTACTATTAAAAACATGTTAACCGATTTGATTTTTTTTAACAAGTCAGAAAAATATTCTTGGAACTAAAAATATCCATCTATTTGATAAACGGTCTTGGATTTCCAAAAATGTTCACAAATTTCAAGAATGTGCATGATTTCATAAAATACTAATTATTTTGAAATAGTTCGTGGATTTAAAAATGTCATGATTTCAAAAAATGATCACAAATTTGCAAAAGATGTCCCATAAATTCAAGAAATGCTTATGTTTTTCTTAAAATAATATTCCCATATTTTGGGAATTTGCCAAAATGTTCCGGAATTCAATAAAAGTTCTAAATTTCATAAAAATCACAAATTTGAATTTTTTTCCCAGGATTCATAAAATGCCCATGCATGTGTTTTGGTGGGATGGCCCATGTAACCGTGCTGTTTTGGGAAGCCTGTCGATGATTTCGGGTGGTTTCTTTGTGTATTTTCATGATGTTTTATGCGTTTGTTTGGCAGGCTTTTCTTTGGTTATTTTCTCTTTCTCTTTTCTTTTAGTTTTTGTCTATTTTTACATTTTTTTTATTTTCCTTTTTTTATTTTTCTCCGTTTTATTTTCCATGTTCTATTTCTTTTTGAAAATCCATGAATATTCTTGAAATAGGTGAAATATTCTCAAAGTCATGAATATTTTAAAAATTGCTGAACATTTTCAAATGCGCGAAGTTTCTCGAAAACCTTGAACCTCTTTCATACTCGCAAACTTTATTCAAATCCATGACTTTTTCAAGAAGTTGAACATTCTTCAATGTTTTCTCAAATTCACAAACTTTTTACCTTCACCAATTTCTTTCTATTCGTAAAGAATTTCAAATTTCAGAATTATTTTTTAAGTCCATTTTTTTAAATCCATGATTTTTTTTCAAAAAATGAACATTCTTGAATGTTTTCTCACATTTGCAGACTTTTTCAACTTCATGATTTTTTTTAATCTATGATCATTTTTTAAATCCATGAATTATTTTTAAATTCATGAAACTTTTCAATTTGCATTACTTTTTCAAAATTCAGGAACGATTATCAAACCCGTGAATAAGATCTTAAACTTGAAAAATATTTTTTACAAATTCTTAATTTCCTTTAAATTCTATGATTTTTTTAGTAAAGTCAACGGTCAAGGGTACACGATCAATGTAAATGCCTGCGAGTCAGGTGACAAACGTGCATGTCCATTTTTGAGTTGAACATGGCATCGTGCATGATGGAGTGTGGCAGTGTACGTGAGCGAGCGCTGCGCCACGGCCCAACCGAGCTACTGTATATGTGAGCGTTCCTGGGAGAATGAGCAACGTTCGAATACCACACGGTCTCAAGTTTGAATTACAGTCGGCGCGGACGAGCATTTATTTTTGTGGCATTAAAATGCGTCGGAAGAGTCGGGCTCCCGGCTCAGTTAGTATCGGTCTCATTGGGCCGAACAAAATGATGCACTATGGATGTATATATTCTCCAAAATAAATACTATAGTATACAAGTATGCAGTGTCATGTCATGTTATGTACCGCATTAAAACTGCATACCGTATCAGCATACCGAACAGAAATCACCCATGTGAATTTCCAGCTAACGTTTACATGCGGCACGCCGGCTGAAGCTTCGTCCGGTCGTGTCGCGCGCGTTCGATCGTGCCGGCTGAAGCTTCGTCTGGTCGTGTCGCGCGCGTTCGATCCCTGTGGATCGTGCGTTTGTCGCACGTCTTTCTCGCACCCAGTTTTTTTTCTCTCTGCTTTATCTTCTTTCTTCACCATCAAACGAACCGTCTTCTTTTTCTTTTTCTTCCCCGGTGAGGCACCCACCCCCAATGAGCTCGCGCACTGCCGCACGCCCCCTCGTGCCATGACCGCGCCTTTCACCATGGTTGCACGCGATGGGCCCGAGCACCGGATGCCCCCGACCAGCAAGCGGCGTGACCAGCGACGAGGTACAAGGGGGCGGCAATTCAGTATACCGGCCACCTCAGGTCCATAAAAACCCGATGACGCAGCAATCGCCATGGATGCGTCTCCCCACACATTCGCTCATGCAGCCCCCGGGAGCGAGATGCTACAACCGGTCGCTAGATATGCTACATCCGGTGCTGAGGGATGCTACAACCTACCAATTTTTGCTGGAACTTCGTTGTTGTTTTTGTTTTTGCTGCAACCGATGTTTGGTTTTGCTACTACCGCTGACTTAATTTGTTACTACCGGCGATGACAATTTCTTCGCTAAATCATTCATGAAGATGATGCAACCCCGACGACAAGCGACAACGTTTTTTTGTTACGAACGACACAACTTTTTGCTACCACCGGCAACGGGTTTTGTTACCACCATATACAGATGTGATCGATAGTGTTTTTTGCTACAACTGCGCCGTTTGTTTTTGCTGCACCGGCAACTAGAAAGCTACAACCGGTTAGAGTTTTGCTACATTGGTGACCGGTTAGAATTTCGGCTGCCGCGAATACGACAAGCTGCGTTGGCCACCGCGGCGAGCTGGACCCATGGCCGCGACCAAGCTGGTTGTGATGTTGCGACCGCTGTCAGTCAGTGCTGGAATCGGCATTGGGAAATGCCGGGGACCGTGGTCACCACGCGCGGGAACCATGGCCACCACGTGCTGGAATCGGCGTCGACAAATGTCGGAACCGTGGGCACCACGTGCTGGAACCGGCTCTGACAAATGTTGCGACTGGCATGGAAAAAGTTTTCACCCCATGGAAAAACTTCAAACGGCGGTGTAAAAAGCTGCAGCCGGCATCAGGAAAAAGTTTCAACCCACACACGCCAATGATGCGAGCGGCGATGTCGAGAGCTGCGGCAGGCAGCACAATGGTGCTACCATAGCGGCAACTAGGTGTTGCAACGATAGAGATACATGGTGTGTGGGGGAGGAGGGGGGTGCCACATCCGGTGTCGTGATTCAATCACGGTGCCCTGCGGCGGGAGATGGCAAGCGGTATGCGCGCAGGTGCTATCGTGCCGCCGCCATTGACGAAAGCGACCGCCGCAACTTGAGAAGGACCGCTTGACCGCGAAGGG
>NC_041389.1:84059445-84083171 GCF_002162155.2 Triticum dicoccoides
GGGGGGGTTGCGCGTTGGCCGACTCCTGCATCTTCCTGTCTGTTGCTCATGTTTGTTGGTGGAAGGTTTGGGACGAGAGAGGGGGATCTGGCGCCTAAGGGTGGCCATATCCGACAGGCAGGGTGCAACCGGCTCAAATTTGGGCCGACGTGCTGACGCAGATCATTCGCCTACAAATATACATACTTGCGAACTTCAGCCGTGTGATCAATCAAGTAGACTAATTATCACCCGGCAAATAAATAATAAAAACTTATAAACAGGATCTTTCAGATCACCCAGAGAGCAACAGACTTAAATTTTCTTGAACAATCAGGAGCAACAGATTGGTGAGCGCGATTATTGGCCCGTTGGGATCGACCGTATGATGCCACGCGAAGCTTCCTACAACCAAGATGAATCATTTTCCTCTGTTATGATTAATTCGTCAGTGAGTGTGAGCTAGCTGCACGGCTGCAACATGGCATGTTCGCCTACAGGGGGTGTACATACACGTCGATGTCGGCGACAACAGTGGCAGTACAATACATATATTGCAAGGGGTGTGGATCTAAGCTGTCACACCCCGTATCCGTACGTGTGACCAGAGGGCTCAGATCTGTTCGAGTCCACGGACACCGGTATCTCAAGGGCCATGTAGAGTATTAGGCCAACTCCACCGCGCGACCTTATTCTGTCTGCTCCTGTTCGTTTGGGGTAAAAGGTACAAAGGAGGCGGCCCAGCGCGCGGGCGCAAACGGACTTTTGTCCGTTTTGTGTCCGCTTTCGACCCATCCGCGGCCTAAGTTTGCGTCGCTTTTGGGGTAAAACGGACACCACGCGAACGCGCGGGTCGTCTGCGCGTGTCCTCCCCTGGCCCGCCCGTCGGTGGCACAGGAGGGGCCTTTTTCTATCCGCCCACCTCCCTCCCTCCGGCCGCATCCACTCCACTCTTCCCCACTCTTCCACTCTCTCCCCCTCGCCGCCGCCGGCTGCCCGCTGCCATTGCAGCCGTGCAACTAGGGACGCGCGCTTGCCCAGCCCTTCCTCTTGTCGCCGTCGAGCTACCCAAGCACAGCCACCTTGTTTGCGCACCCGCCGGCCGGATTTGGCGCGGATCCGGTCGGTCTTGAGCTCGCCCGGCTGTGGGAGGCCGGGCCGCGCCACGGCCATTGCCGGGCACCTTGCCGGAAGGCCCTGGCAGTGCCGCAAGGCCACATGCAGGCAGTGGCTCGTTCTCTAGCCGCTCGGATCTGCACCGTCGGTGGTCCGCCGGCAGATACGCGAATGGCGGCCGGCCGGGCTCGGTGCTTGCCCAAAAGCTCGTCGGCGCACCGTTGCCCCTCATCAAGTGCGACCACTGCCCAAGGGTGGTCGTGCGCCGCGTGTCTACAACGCCGGAGCATCCCGGATGGGTGTTCATCAAGTGCTTAAACGATGAGGTATGTGCTCCTTTAGCTTCGGTTTGTACTCTTCGATTAGATTAGTGGTGCTAACTTTAAGTTTTTTTGTGTAGACCGGATGCAAGTTTTGGTATTGGAAAGAAGAGTACATCGATATGTTGATAGAGCGAAATGTAGTGCATGTTCGTGCACTTTTAGCTAGCCTAGAGGCTTTCGATGAGACAAGTGCACTTGTTTCTAGATTAGAGTCTAGGCACGATACTACGTGCGAAGAAGCAACAAGGCACGATACTACGTGTGAGGAAGCAAGGTCGACTTCTGGCTTGAAGAAGAAAGGAGGGGGCAACGTCGTGCCTCCTCCACAGATCAACAATGAGTGCATTGAGAAGGCGCTAACCCAGTTATGGAAGTTGGGTATCTTCTCAAATGTATTCTTGTGGTTCTTGTTTTCTTTGGCCTTGTTTTACTAGTCAAAATGTGATGATGTATTGGCATGTACCAAAAATGAATGATAAAAAAAGTTTAAGGACTTACAAAGAAATATACTCGGACAGGATGGGCCAAATGGATGCGGCCGCGCGCTGGGCGCACGGCCACCGCATCCTAGGACAGGCCCGGACACGACCCCAAACCCCTACCCAAACGGATAGAATCCAGACAAAATGGACGTCCGTTTGGGGTCGCGCGGTGGAGTTGGCCTTACTACTTTGGTACCGTTGCACGATCACCGACCTGTGAAGTAACACTCACCGTGCCATGCTATTTGACCGTCAACATCATATAAGAAATAAGTTTTTCTTCTTAACAATCAAACCATACACTGATTAAAAGCACTATAAACATCTTTGCAGACTCGCTCTGCCTTACAACCTTGCTTAATTTTTTTTTTTTTTTGACGAAAAGGCAGGATCACTGCTTTTCATTGCGCTTAGAAGGAATAAAGGTCACAAATTACAAGAGAAGAATAGGAAGGGGTTTAGCTCGAGAAGTTACATCAATCAGGTTCTAAGGGTCGCTCGACAAGTTGTAGAACTCTCCTACGACCAGCATCAATCCAATCCTTGGCTTCAACTTGAATCTTCTCGAACAGGGGTCTTGCACTGCACGATGAATTAGTGAATACCCTCGCATTTCTTTCTTTCCAGATGTGGGTAAAAAGAAAGCCTCCTCCATTCAAATGGTAGTACATCGATCGCAAAGCTCAGAAGTGTTATTAGGACATCCCAACGCGACCTACTGTACGGTCTGGCGTATTTTGCCATCCGACACGGTCCTGTATCGGTTTGTCAAACGGTCTAGATGTTTCTTTTTCGCAAACCCAACTGGGGGAGGGGGGGGGGCTTTGCGGGCGTCTGGATCACTGCCACGCTTGCGTCTGGCAACCATGGCCCACCCCCCAAAAAATATTCCACCTCTCCTACACTTTTAATCCAAGGCCCGCGCCACTTGCCGTGCCGCATTCATGCCAACCAAGATCACACAGCGGCTGGCATTGATGTCGAGCGACGTGATCGGATGTGAAGGCAGCGCTGATGGACGCGACCCCTCAGGCGTTGTCGCTTCAATGCGGACGCCGTGTCCCGAGAAACCAACTCTGGCCGCTACGCTGCATTGAAGAGGGCTACCGGCCCTTTGCGGGCATCCGGATCACTGCCACGCTTGCGTCTGGCAACCATGGCCCACCCAAAAAATATTACACCTCTCCTACACTTTTCATCCAACGTCCACGCCGATTGTCGTGTCGCATTCATGCCGGCCAAGAGCATGCAGCGGCTGACATTGATGTCACGCGGCGTGATCGGATGTGAAGGCAACGCTGACGGACGCGATCTCTCAAGCGTTGCCGCTTCAATGCGGACGCCGTGTCCCGAGAAACCAACTCCTGCCGCTACGTTGCAGCGAAGAGGGCTCAACGACATGTCGCATGGCCTCGCCGTGGCTATTTAAGTCGTGCGCCGGCAGTGCACGCATCCGCACTGCATCGTCTCCAAGCCTTCCTCCTCCCCGAGCCCATCCTCTTCACCGTGCATCTCCAACTCCAACGATGCCGAAGTCCTGGTTCTCCGCACTCGTAGGCGGAGGTGGCGACAGTTCTTCGTTAGGCGGATCATGGCGCCGCCGCCCTTGCTCTCCATCCCCCTCGGCATCCATGGCGGCGACACCTCCGACAAGGAGGATATCGTCATCTCCTCTAGCGACGAGGAATACAAGGTGCCACCGCAGGAGCACCAGCCGCAACAGCAGCCGCACCTACTCGCTGAGGCCACTCTGACGGACGAAGATTCATCTGTGATATGGAGACCATGACGGGGCGATCGCTCCGTGATATGGGCCCAACACCACCCTCGTCGCCCTATGCGGTCAACAAGGAGTCACCGTCCCCGCCGCACTACTACGTCAAGCGGGAGCCGGCGTCCCCTCTTCGACGGGTGAAGGAGGATCCCGCGTCCCCGGGTGCAACTGCTGCGGCGTCTAGATCGGACGCCGCGTCAAGGAGGAGTCACCGTCCCTACCGGGCAACCACGGTGGCGGCGTCAAGATCGGGCGCCACGTGAAGGAGGAGCCGGCCTTGCCGCCGGTGGCCAGCCGCTATGCCCGTGTTGACAGGCCTGCATTATCGCCCCGCCACGGGCAGCTCGTCAAGGACGAGTTGTCGCCCATGATCAACAAGGCGCCCGACCGCATCCTCCACTACCTCGGAGGCAGTGGTGACGGCGGTCCCTCAGGCTCGAGGGACTTCGTGTATGACGATGAGCAGGGGCGTGGCAACAGGCATGCTACGAGTGGCGCAACGCCGTCCACAACTCCATGTTTTCCCAATCGGATGCAGTGTCGAAATGGGTCTGCAACAACCCAGATCTCACCACCACCACCACCGCCTTGACGATGAGCTCGCCAATATCGGTGAGGAGTGCTCACTTAGCGACTACTACACTAACATCGGCAGGGGCAAGGCTGCCGCCAGGGCTACGCATGTGTCATCAGCATTGGTCGTGACAGCCCTCCGCACCGCGTAGGAGGAAGCGGTATGCAAAACTGCGGATGGACAAGGATGTTGCGGGCCTCCGGTAACCTACCTCCGCTAGAGGGATGGCGACGACACGCACGACAATGGCGGTGCGCCCCGGTAGCACGGCCATGCGTGCGATGTGGTCGTCCGGTACAAGCTATAGGGTTTATGTTTTAGTTTTCAGTTAAACGACTGAAATATCAGTTGTATATGTAAATTATCTCCGAACTTGACTAAAACCCAACGTGTTTGCTTAAATTTGTCTATTTTCTAAACCTTGTTTGCAATTATTGCGGATAGCATTGGATGGTTGGCTCCCGCATCCATGTCGATGGTTGGTCCTCCCGGTCCGCAGACGGATGTGATGTCTGTTTTGTAGGTCAGCGTTGGAGACGCCCTTACGTCACTTTTGTTCATATAGGTTGGAGGAGTGTTCATCGATGTAGGGCCTATATAATGGTGCTACCTTAAGAGTGCCAACTAAGAAAAATGCTAACCTGAAGAAATAAAACTAGTAAAAAGGCTTATCTTCTCCTAAAGAGCAACTCTAGCAAGCCCCCTAAAATTTAGAGGGGTAAACGACCGAGTACCCTTTAGAGGAGTACTTTTACTCCTCTAAAAAGGTCGTTTCTAATGAAACCCCTAAACTTAATAGAGTAAATTTTTGTTTGGCTCATACTTTTTGTCGAACACTTACTATGTGGCCAGTAGCGACGATGGTGAACACACCGGAGAACATGTTCGACACGCATGTCATAGTGGGTCACGTGTACCATCACCGCAGTAGGTGTCGTCGATCACCAAGATATCAAGAAAGCATAGGATAATTAGCGGGGATCCATGGAGGTGTTCAAGCGCGTGGACTTCGTGCGACTGCGGAACCCTAGCGTGTCGCATGATGCATTGTGGGTAGTACAACGCCTGCGTGCTCCTCGACATCACTTCTACTAACGGTGGAGTTGCTAGATTTCCTCGAAGAGGAAGGGTGATGTAGCATAACAACTGAAAGTATTTCCCTTAGTTAAGAACCAAGGTTTATCTAACTAGTAGGAGGCACCACATTGACAACGTTAGCAGCACCTACACTGACGAGGTCTTGTACCGAGGGTAGCTAACACCCAGGAGCCCGACCTCATCAACCACAAGGCGACACAATAGGCCCAGGACACATTGCGAACCCTAGGAGGCAAGATGACCTTATTGACGCCCAAGACTAGAGGGCGGTAGCGCCCTAGATTGCATCTGACTTGTAAACCCTAGGCCTCTCTTGTCTATATAAAGGGAGGTATAGGGTGCCCATTGCTCATCTATCCTCAGATACGAGAACTCTCGGTAGCAATCTCCTACACCATTGTAACCCCTCGAACGAGGTATCCCTCCAATATGAATCACCAAAACCAATAGGACATAGGGTATTACTCTCTGAAGGCCTGAACCTAGATAAACCCCTCGTGTGACCTCCGAACCATGACTTCCAGCTGCCCTTGGGCCCCGGACCGAGGGATCTGATGGGAATTTGCTCTGACAGTTAGCGAGTCAGGGACGGGCAACGTCGGCTAGAGACAGATCATGGATTGAATCTTCTTCTGCTCCCGGCGGCCTACTGCTAGAAGAAAGCCTGACCTTTGGCTCCCCAACGTTTACCACCGACAGGGCGGGCCGGGTCGATGTCCACCCACCGTCCAACCTCATCACCCAAGGGCCTCCCAAAGAGCTCCGCGACAGCCGCGTTTGGCCTGGCCAGTATCCGGTACCGCCGAGCCCAACGGGACCCGCGATTGTTTTCCACCCCGTCTAAAACAAAAACCACACCAGCTACCCAACTGGTCGCAATGATCCGTGATAGATGTCGTCTTAAACAGGCATTGGAGGACTGCCTCATCACTGACCCAGATACCCATGAGGACACAACACAATCGGTGTCACCATAGATGATGAGGAGAGCGACACATCACCAATCCGCCTCACCAACGAGGATCAAAATGCTGGCCTCCTGACATTCTGCAAGGTCACATACTCCGACCTCTGGGGAGAGACGGGGTCCTCCACATGCTCGGGGATCGACATCTCCATTGATTAGGAGACCTCTGAGTCCAAGAACCTCCAGGCGATTTTTCTCCATGAGGTCATGATGACGGAGTTGACCACGAATGCGCTACGCACAACGGAGGTGATTGAGGCTGCTGCCTCTGGACCTCCGGCATTAGGGCCGTTAGTCGCCATGACGCAACCCCAAACCAACCTAGTGCCGGCACCGACCCAGTGCCAAGGATGCTGGAGGCCATATGGGTGTCCCAACTAAATGCACAGCTCGCGCTCTAGGAACAAGCACTTGAGGCCTCGGCCCAGTGGAACGAGATGCTGATGCGCGAATGCTTGAGACGCCCACAACGCCCACAAAGCCAACCACACAACCTCCTCAACAACCTCGCTAGACGAGGCCGGGAATGGGGAATAGGCTTCGACGAGCCGACCATGGAGGTAACCCCACCAGCACCTCCAACTCTAGCGCATGACCTCCAAGCAACGGCGGCGCTGGCTGATCGGCTGCAAGCCACACTAGGGATCCTAAACTCCTGTCCGACCTTACTGTCGTGGTGGGCGCATGGGAGATGCCAAAGGATGGCTAAAGAGAGGGACAGGCTCGAGGGCACTAGTGGGATCCAGAGGCGAGGTTGGTATGAGCGAGCGAGGGACTCAAGACATACCCAGGTTCGGGGCTCTCCGGAGAGATAAGACCCCTAGTCCTGCTGAGTGTGGTTTATATGTGGATGTTACAAGCTTGCTCCTAGAGCTGTTTTGGGGAGGAAGGAAGACAGTCCAAAGCATAGGCTGCTCCCTCTCCTTATGTGTGTGTGTGTATTCTACTGATGATCTCTCAAGTGTTCGCCCATGCACATGGAGGGCTCCTGGGGGTTTTATAGGTCAACCACCCAGGGTTACAATGCTAAAGATACATGGCCATGGGGCCGGGATGTCAGCGTATGGAAAGTCGATGGTGGGGCCCACCGGGTACCAGGGTACGCTGGGTTCTCCGTGTGCGGGCCTCATGTGCCAGGGGCATTGTTATCTGTCTTGTCATGCGTCACAAAGTGGTTGGGCTGGCTCGGCTATAGTGGCGCATCACCTGGTCGCCATCGACTTGCGTCAGCGGGACAAGGGATGCACTGTAGCCATGCCGGCACTGGTCAACGGAGTATGTGGGCCACTGTAGCACGCTCGTGCAGGTCAGCGGGGTTGGTGGGCCACTGTAGCCATGCTCATTGCTTTACGGGGACTTATACCGTCGTACGCCCTGGATGGGACGAGAGCTGACTCGTGGCCGAGTTGAGGGGTGCACTGTGGTTGCGCTTACTTGTTGGAGAAGTCTTGACTTGCCGGGACCGGCCGACATGCGCCAGCGGGCCTAGTCGTGTTGTAGTCTTGGCCGGGTTGTGGAACTTGGCCGGGTCGCGGATCTTGGCTGGGTCAAGGAACCCGACCAAGTACGAGCCGGATTGAGGGGCGATGCTGGCCCCGATGTTTTTGAAAAGGATCCGGGTTCCCTTGCCTGCCCGGGGTTCATCCCCCTGACAATAGTCCACGAAGCTGTGAAGGCTCGCCAGCTTCAAGCAGGGGGGCCTTCGTAGTTTCACCCTCTGAAGAGGCGGCTGATGTTGATGAGGCTAGTGTCCACCGGGTCCGTCAACACCCACTGTGTGCCGGCTTCCGAAAGCCGAATCATGGTATCCCGGTACGGGCGGGAAACAGAAGAGTCTGTTGGATCTTGAAGGGGAAGGGACGCGCCTCCACGGTTTTGGCGCAGGCGCCACATGGTAGAAAATAGCTGAAGAGGCCCTGATAGGCCATGCGTGGGACGGGACGTAATAGTGGGCTAGGGCCCGCCACTCCGTGCCCTCGGCACCCGTGTGGGGATTTAATGTGGTGGCCGCAGACGGTTGCCCTTATCGATGCAGTTAATATGTGTGTGGGTCGTGCCCACACAATGCGGGGAAGTGGAAAGGGAGGGCGGAACCAATCCCACTTTCCCATGTTATGTCCGTGTAAATCAGAAAGAGGGGTAGCGGAAACCATTCATGCACACGCCCCCACTCCACTCTTCTTCCTCCACCCAGCTCTCGAGCCCGAGACCACTTCGCCGCGAGGCTCCACCGCCACTTTGCCTCCTACGAGCAGTCCCGGCGGCTGCTTCGGTTTCTCCTTCTCCGCCGCACCTTCCTCCTCCTATATTCCCCGTCAATGGAGCGACCCAAGGGGTCATGGGAGAGGTTCGAGACCATGATGGATGACATCGAGTACCTCCGCAACACGAGGTGGCTGCTGCCGGCGACCGAGGTGGCAGCGCGCGCGCATGGCAACGAGACCTCGCCGTGACCGGAGGGGATCAAACGCGTGGTCTTCCTCACCCACTTCAAATGCGGGTCCGGCCTTCCGATGAGCGATTTCTTCTACTCCTTTCTTGATTTCTTTGGGCTACAGCTGCACCACTTGGGGGTGAATGCAGTGTTGCAGCTCTCTGGCTTTGTCACGCTGTGTGAAGCATACCTAGGCGTGGAGCCCACGGTGGACCTCTGGGTCTGCCTTTTCTTCCTAAAGCTGCAGGGGCCGTCGGCCGGCGTGATGTCCGCCTGAGGAGCAGCCTTCATCTCGGTCCGGACGCATGGGACGTGCCCCAAGATGCCGCTGGAGGATTTTGCCAAGAAGTGGCAGAACTCCTTCTTCTTTGTCCGCAATCTGGGAGCAGACCGCATCAACCTGCCACCCTTCACCGACGTGACGCTGGAGGCCAAGCTGAGCTGGAATTATAGCCCCATGCACCCGCCATTGGCGCTGGTGAACATGAGCCATCGGGTGGCAGCGATGGTGGCGCGGGAGGGGCTGAAGGCGACGAACCTCATCACGGCCTTCATAGCGCGCCGGGTGCTGCTACTCCAGCACCGGGCGCATATCATGGGCGAGATGGATGGCCTGCAGGACCCTACCCGGATGTTGGCACAGGAGCTGACGCGGGCGACGGTTGCTAGCCGGGTCAACAACATCTCCAAGGCCAAGCTCATCGCGGACTGGCGCTATGGGAAATCGCCTTACAACAGTGGGCATCCAGCACCTGTGGTGAGTCCCTGGTCTCCGTATTTTGCTATGGCCGAGCTCTTCCTCCATCCCGACGTGATGAAGGAGACGTTGTTGCTTGCGGTCGAACAGATGCGTGACGAGGAGACGACGTAGGTCCTGGCGGGCGGGCGAGCCAGCCCGACCGAGCGCACGCCCAACGATGAGGACGAGGAGCCGGTCGAGGGGCAGCGGACCAGCGCCCAAGCCGGCATGGCGCGCCACATGAAGTAAATATGCCTGAGAGGCAATAATAAAGTTGTTACTTTATATTTCCTTATTCATGATAAATGTTTATTATTCATGCTAAAAACTTGATACATGTGTGAATACATAGACAAAACATCGTGTCCTTAGTAAGCCTCTACTAGACTAGCTCGTTAATCAAAGATGGTTAAGTTTCCTAACCATACACATGTGTTGTCATTTGATGAACGGGATCACATCATTAGGAGAATGATGTGATGGACAAGACCCATTCGTTAGCTTAGCATTATGATCGTTCAGTTTTATTGCTATTGCTTTCTTCATGTCATATACATATTCCTTTGACTATGAGATTATGCAACTCCCTGATACCGGAGGAATACCTTGTGTGCTATCAAATGTCACAACGTAACTGGGTGATTATAAAGATACTCTACGGGTATCTCCGAAGGTATTTGTTGGGTTGGCATAGATCAAGATTAGGATTTTTCACTCCGAGTATCGGAGATGTGTCTCTGGACCCTCTCGGTAATACACATCATAAGAAGCCTTGCAAGCAAAGTGACTAATGAGTTAGTTGCGGGATGATGTATTACAGAGTAAGGGGACTTGCCAGTAACAAGATTGAACTAGGTACGAAGATACCGATGATCTAATCTCAGGCAAGTAACATACCGACGGACAAAGGGAATAACGTATATTATCATAACGGTTCGACCGATAAAGATCTTCATAGAATATATAGGAGCCAATATGAGCATCGAGGTTCCGCTATCGGTTATTGACCGGAGAGGTGTCTCGGTCATGTCTACATAGTTCTTGAACCCGTAGGGTCCGCACGCTTAACATTCGATGACGATTTTGTATTATATGAGTTATGTGATTTGGTGACTGTTGGGGATATTACCACTAGGCGTAAACCGGCTTACTTGGGCCGGGTTAGCTTCATTAGTGGTATAAACAGATGAAGGCCCAAGGCCTGTAGTTGATTTAGAACCTGTAGCCGTAAACCGGCCTAATGTATAACTTGTGTTGTAAGTTAGGAATAGAGAGGAACCAACCGGGATACGAGTATGAACCGGTTGGGATTCTATGGACCGACGGGCGTCACCCGTGTATATAAGGGGACGACCCGGCGGCGGTTCAAGACAGACAACGACAACTCGAGCCTAGGCGAAGCTTGTTTGCTCCCTAGACATCGAGACCACATCAATTCCATCACAACTAGACGTAGGCTTTTACCTTCATCGAAGGGGCCGAACTAGTATAAACCCTCGTGTCTTTGTGTCCGCTTTAACCCCTTCAAGTAAACCCGTAGCGATGGCTCCACGACTAAGTCCTTTTACTAGGACATCTGCCGTGACAAATCCACGACAGTTGGCGCCCACCGTGGGGCTATCGCACGATGGTTTGACGATCTTGGAGGGCAAGCTCAAAGGACTCGAAGGCTATGCTGTGGGCCGGATGACCAAGAGTCGTCGTGGCAAGATCTACATCGACGACGCAGGATGGGGTCCCGAGGCCGATTCTATCGAGTACGGGTACCGGGTCCCCTTTGGTGGCATACACGTTTTCATCGGCAAGATCGGTGAACCTGGGCCTGAGCCGGACATCTGCACCGACCTCGTCGAGACGGCTCAGCGTGCGAGATCTACCCAGGCTAAACCGGCCGTGAAGCGTGCCTTCGTTGGAGTCATCCACGGAGGAGAGCGTGAGGACGAGTCAGAACACGGTAGTGAGACCGTCGTCTATTCCGGCGACGAGTCCTCGACCGGAGAGACCGAGTCACTATACCAGTTGCAAGACGACCAGGTTAGGGGCTGTTCCGATGGCGATAGTATTCCGGACCCCCCGGGCCAGGTCAACCGGGTTGGAATATTCATGGCCGGCACCCAGGCGGCGAATCACTCTTCGACCGCCGCAGCCATCCTCTCCGGATCAGCAGCGGCAGCGACAGCAGGGGCAGGAGGCCTTGTGTGCCCGCCGGTTCAAGTTCTATCTGATCTGTTTGATGCACTAGCCGTGCTCATGGCAGAGGCCAATCCTGCGGATCAGGAGGCCCATGATGCAGAGATTGCAAAGGTGAGAGAGCAGATCGTGCAAGCCAAAGCGGATCTGGCAGCAGAAAAAGACAGGGTGGCTGCAGAGCGGGCCGCTTTGGACGCCCAGGCCTATAAGCTCATGCTTGACCAGAACGCATCACAGGAGGTCTTGAAGCGGAAGCACAGATCGCGCCTGCCGTTGGGGTTTGACCCCCGAAATCTCTTTCATACTCCAGGAGCTGGACCCAGTAATCCGCCGCAGTACCTGGAGACAAACCGGATTGAGGCACCAGGACCAGGGGCGACGGTCCAACCTCGCCTGATGGAGCCTCCTCAACAGAACATTGTGGTTCCTCCGCCGGTCCAGACGCCCCCGGGTCATTATTCTAATCCTATGGACAACCTTGTTGCAGCCGCCGCACGATTAGAGGCTATCCCAGTCGAAGAGGACTCTCCGCAAGCGATAGAGACGCGCCGGGTTAAGGAGCTTCTCCGGACCGCGCTGATTCAGCAGGAAGCATATTCGTACAGCCGTGATCGGATTCACTCCACGCCCCGTCCAAGCTGGAGCTATAGCAGGTGCATGGATGAACCGGCCATATCGAGCAATGCGCGAGGTCGTGAAGCGGACCGTGGCAATAACCCGGCAGGTGGAGTTCGCGATGCTCAGGATGTGGTGGACCGGGCCCGGGCACGAAGGGAGGCCGAGTTAGCAGCACAGAATGATGCAGGTCAACTTACGCCGGTTCGTCCTACCACCTCCGCCGGCCCAGGGGTCGCATCCGCTTTGGGAGTGCCTTGTTTAGTCCCCGCTTTACGCAATGTGCGCCTGCCCAAAGATTTCAAGGGTCCACGCAAGGTGCCGAATTACACCGCTGATTTATCTCCCGAAGCGTGGGTGGAGAGTTATGAGATGGCCATGGAGATGCTAGATGTGGATGAGACCGCGTGTGCAAAATACTTCACCATGATGCTTGAAGGCACGGCTCGTACTTGGTTGAAGAGCCTGCCACCCAATTCTATCAGCTCATGGGCCCAGTTGCGGGCCCGGTTTATCCAGAATTTCAAGGATACATGTAAGCAGCCCAAGTCCATAGTAGACCTGGCGGCTTGTGTCCAGGAGGACGGAGAATCAACGACCCATTGGGTGCGCCGTGTTTCGGAAGTTTTGCACTCGTCTGACAGGATCAATGCTGACTCTGCGATCTTAACACTGGAAGGCAACTGCCGGTTCAAGCCGTTAAAATTGAAATTGGGACGCATGAAGCGGTTCTGTAATGACATGGGAACTCTCATGGCCGCTTTAGTGAAGTATGCTAATTCGAACAGTACCAAGGATCCCGAGACTGATGATGATGAAGCAGGGAAGGGAAAGAAGAATAGCAACTCCAAGGGGCAACAGTACAAACCGACGGGTTATGGAAATGGAGGCAAGCGAAAGGCGGATGGCAGCATAGACTTTGTGGCTAACACTAATGCACAGGACAGGGGGCAGCGGCGCAGAGGTAAAGCGGCAAATCGTAATGGGGCTCCCAATCCTAACGCAGATCGTTTGAATTATTTGTTGAACTAGCCTTGCCCAAAGCACGGGACGAAGGAGGCGCCGGCTAACCACCTTTGGAAGGATTGTTATATTATGCAGGAGTTTAAAAACTCTAGTGCCTTCCGGTATGACCGCGGGTCAGGTGGCGGTTCAGGATCTGGTTTCCACGGGCCGGGCCACGATGGAGCTTCCGGTTCAGGTCTCAATCAGGGCGGTCACAACAACCAGAATAATCAGAACAGCCAGCAGCAGCAGCAGCAGCAGTCGGGTTATCAGAGCCAGCCAAAACAGTTGAACAATGGGCAATATCATGTTTACACAACTAGCTTGGATAAACGCGACCAAAAACTCCACAAGCGAGCGGTGAATTCTGTTGAACCGTCCTTACCACGTTACTTACGCTGGTCGGAGCAGCCTATCGTGTGGAGCAGAGAGGATCACCCGCCCCGGGTTGATAATCCGGGCCAGCTAGCATTATGGTAGACCCTCAGGTGGGGGGTTATAAATTCACCAAGGTACTCATGGATGGAGGGAGCAGTATTAACATACTATACTATGAAACATTCCGCCGCATGGGTCTAACGGACAAGGATCTCAGACCGTCTAATACGGTGTTCCATGGTGTGGTGCCTGGCAAATCTGCATATCCTATTGGTAAGATAGCCCTGGATGTGGCTTTTGGGGACGAACACGATTCCCGGTCTGAAAAATTAACCTTTGAGGTGGTGAAGATCCGGAGCTCGTATCACGCCTTGTTTGGGCGACCGGCTTATGCCAAGTTCATGGCGCGGCCTTGTTATATCTACTTGCAGCTCAAGATGCCGGGTTACAAGGGGACAATAACGGTTCATGGGAGCCGTAAGGTCGCTTTGGAATGTGAGGAAGGTGATGCGGCTTATGCAGAGTCGGTCTGTGCCACAGAGGAGTTGAAGTACTATAAGGACAATGTTGATCCGGCGGATATGACCCCTTTGAAGAAGCCAACTACAGAGCATGATTCGGATCTAGAGTTCAAATCGGCAGCTGAGACCAAGCTTGTTGACTTCATGCCCGGCGATTCGTCCAAGCAGTTCACTGTCAGTGCCAATCTGGATCCCAAATAGGAAAGCGCGTTCATCGAGTTCATCCGTGAGAATCGGGACATTTTTGCATGGAAACCGTCCGACATGCCAGGTGTACCGAGGGAACTCGCTGAGCACACTCTTAATGTGGGTATAAACCAGTGAAACAATTCCTCCGCCGGTTTAACGAAGAAAGGCGCAAAGCCATTGGAGAGGAAGTGGCCAGGCTTTTAGCAGCTGGCTTTATCATTGAGGTGTTCCATCCAGAGTGGCTTGCTAATCCGGTGCTGGTTCTTCAGAAAAACGGCACTTGGCGTATGTGTGTGGATTACACAGATCTTAACAGGGCTTGTCCAGTGGATCCTTTTGCCCTCCCCCGCATTGACCAGATCATTGATGCCACGGCGGGTTGTGAGCGTTTGAGTTTTTTGGATGCATACTCTGGATATCATCAGATCAAAATGGCGGTTAAGGACCAGGAGAAGACAACGTTTATTACACCCTTTGGAGCCTTCTGCTATGTATCTATGCCCTTCGGGCTCAAGAGTGCCCAAGCCACCTATCAACGGTGTGTACAGAATTGCCTGCATAAACAGATCGGCCGCAATGTGCACGCCTATGTGGATGATATTGTAGTGAAGTCAAGGCAAAAGGAGACGCTGGTGGATGATTTGAAGGAAACCTTTGACAACTTGCGAGTTTACAAGATGATGCTTAATCCGGCCAAGTGTGTTTTTGGTGTTCCGACAGGCAAGTTACTGGGTTTCCTGGTGTCTAACAGAGGAATTGAGGCTAATCCGGAGAAGATTACGGCTATTACCTCCCTGGCTAAACCGAAGTGTATCAACGATGTTCAGCGTTTGGCGGGCCGAATCGCCGCACTGAACCGGTTTATCAGCCACCTTGGAGAGAAGGCCATCCCTTTGTACCAAATGTTGAGGAAGACAGACCATTTCGTCTGGAGTCCGGCTGCTGATGAAGCATTTGAGGACTTGAAGCGGCAATTAGCCAATCCGCCTGTTCTTGCAGCTCCGGTCGACAAGGAGCCACTATTATTATACGTAGCAGCCAATGCTCGGGCAGTTAGCGTGGCTATTGTGGTGGAACGCAAGGAGGCAGGCAAGGAATATCCGGTTCAGCGGCCGGTTTATTATATCAGCGAGGTGCTTATTGAATCCAAGCAAAGGTATCCGCATTGGCAGAAGCTGGTCTATGGTGTCTTCATGGCCAACCAGAAGTTGAAGCAGTATTTTCAAGGGCACCCCATCACAGTGGTCAGTTCAGCTCCCTTGGGTGATATCATACAGAACCGGGAGGCGACTGGCCGGATTGCTAAGTGGGCTATAGAGCTTGGGCCGCACGGACTGAAGTATGTACCTCGGACGGCGGTGAAGTCTCAAGCACTTGTTGATTTCATCAATGACTGGACGGAGTTACAAGCACCAGAGGAGAAGCCGGATCACACATATTGGACTATTCATTTTGATGGATCCAGGCAATTGGGAGGCTCGGGGGCTGGAGTCGTATTAACTTCCCCACGAGGTGATAAATTTTGTTATGTTCTCCGCTTAATGTTCCCTTGTACTAATAATGCAGCTGAGTATGAAGCCTTTCTCCATGGTCTCCGGATGGCTAAAGAGATGAATTTAAGCCGGGTTAAGTGCTTCGGTGACTCGGACCTCGTGGCTCAACAGGTGTCTGGCACTTGGGATTCTAAGGACCCGCTCATGGCTGCATATCATCGGGAAGTGGATAATATTGCGGGTTGCTTCAAGGGTTATCAAGTGGATCATGTGGACCCTCGGAAGAATGAAGCGGCGGACGCTTTAAGATGGTTGGGCTCTCAGCGCAAACCGGTCCCGCCTAATGTCTTTCTGGACGTGTTGCACAACCCGTCAGTCAAGCTCCCAGGTGAAGCGGATTTGGCTATTCCTGATCCGGAGGCTCAATTGGTGGCAGCCCTGCATGTTATTCTGGATTGGACAGTTCCTTATCTTGCGTACATGAACCGGGGGGAGTTACCAGAGGATGAGATTCTAGCCAGGCAGATAGTCCGGCGATCCAAGTCTATGACGATTGTCAATGGCGAATTGCATCATTGCAGTGTATCAGGGGCGTTTCAATGTTGTGTTTCTCCTGAGGAAGGCTGTGAAATCTTAAGAGAAATCCATGAAGGGGATTGTGGACACCACGCCGGTTCAAAGTCTCTGGTGGCAAAGGCGTTTCGTCACGGGTTCTACTGGTTGACAGCGCATGCTGATGCGGAGGACTTGGTTAAACGGTGTGATGGATGTCAGAAATTTTCAAGGCGTGCTCATGTGCCGGCTCAAGAATTGAGGATGATCCCAATAACGTGGCCGTTTGCAACTTGGGGGCTGGATATGGTCGGACCTTTTAAAAGATCCAAGGATAAGAAAACCCACCTTTTGGTGGCAGTTGACAAATTTACCAAGTGGGTTGAAGCGGAGCCTGTCAGCAAGTGTGATGCAGCAACAGCGGTGCAGTTCATCAAAAAGGTGATTTTCCGGTTTGGCTTTCCACACAGTATCATTACTAACAATGGTACCAATTTATCCAAGGGCGCTATGAAGGAGTTCTGTGAATGTGAGCACATCCGACTTGACGTGTCTTCAGTAGCACACCCACAGTCCAATGGACAGGCAAAACGAGCTAATCAAGAGATCTTGCGAGGCATCAAACCCCGGCTTATGGTCCCATTGCAAAGAACACCAGGATGTTGGGTTGAAGAACTACCATATGTGTTATGGAGTATCAATACTACGCCAAACCAATCCACAGGATACACACCATTTTTCATGGTCTACGGAGCAGAGGCCGTCCTCCCTAGTGATATCCGGCACGATTCATCTCGTGTGGCAGCTTATGTTGAAGCGGACAATGAGACAGCACGACAAGACGCTTTGGACCTATTGGACGAGGAGCGTGATATAGCGGCTGCCCGTTCGGCGATTTACCAACAAGATCTTCGTCGCTATCACAGTCGCCGGGTTAGAACCAGAACTTTTCAAGAAGGAGATTTGGTGCTTCGACTCATCCAAGACCAGACAGATATGCACAAGTTATCCCCACCTTGGGAGGGACCTTTCGTAGTCAGCAAGAATCTGCACAACGGGTCGTACTATCTGATTGATATTCGAGAGCATAAAGACTCACGCACATCAGAGGAAGAGACCAACAGGCCGTGGAACATAGCTCATCTTCGGCCTTACTACACTTGAGCCATCGGCTCTATCTATGTACATATCATGACAGTGTATATATTATCTTTGATATAATAAAACCGGAGCCTCAGCTAAAGCGGGGTCTCTGTCTTTTCTTATCATGCGTGGTTACATGGAGTGGTTCTGTTTTTAAAGCGGCCTCCGGTTTACCCCTTGACATTTGCTTTTTATATATCACTTGGGGCCTTGGTCGTGTCCGAACCAACGCGACACCTTTTGATAGGCGACAGCCACCAGATCACTTGGGGACATGGTCAAGTCTGAACCAGTCATGCCTCTTGATCGGCCTAAGGCCACAAAATCACTTGGGGGCTTGGTCGAACCCGAACCATTGCCACGCCTCTTGATTGGCATATATGCCACGGTTTCATTTGGGGACCTGGCTGACTTGAATCATTGTCACTCCTATTGGGGGCTTGGTCCTGTCCGACCATGGTAACACCATCTGATCAGCTCAGTATAGCATATTTTTGCAAACGGTCTTTATCATTGCCTTTGCTTCCATGTTATTTTCATGGCCTGTTTTTTTCTTTGTTTTTGTTGTATTTCTTTTATGTCAACAACACCTTTTTTCCGGTTCAGCCGATGGATTTGATTCCCCTTTAATCCAGAGACATATGCTCGGTTTACCTTTTTCTGTTAACATCATGGAGTAACCAGGGGGTTCGTATTGACTCAGTACGGTTTATACGGGAGCTGTTTTCTCCCCCCTTTTTTGACGGTAATGGTTTATAAGACCTCCGCTTCAAGCTTGGCTAAGCCAGCTTCATGCCCAGACATGGCAGGTATTTTGTATCACCTATTTGTTACATTACTGATACACATATCAAGATCATAAACCGGCTGGCGGTATAACCGCCACCGAAGTTCAAATTTTTCTGATTGCAGGAAATATGAATTGAAGTTTTTCGAACAAAAGCTTCAGTACTTATGCACGAAGGCATATTCAAGGTAGAAGTATTAACTATCCTATTACAAGGCAACACGGTGCCCAAATAGGATCATTGTTATTTTGGAAAGATGCCAAAGATAGCTATCCAAACCGGCTTCCGGTTCAAGCCTGCTCCTCGTCATCCGCCGCTTCAGCTTCCGCGTCTCTATCCATTGGCTGGAAATCAACAGTGGTCCAGTTGATTCCCATTAAAGCTTGGAAAACAGCCTCTTCATGGATCAGGGAAGATGGTTCAATATCAGGAGCGTAAGTATGCTTACGGATTGGAGGAATCAGATTCTCCGCTTCAAGAGTGGGGGCAGGCACTCGTTTGTTTTGATCGTTGTATTGCGCTTGATAATGCGTCAAGTCTGCCTCTTCAGCTAATTGACAAGCCAGAGGGCGCACTGCACGGTTTATTACCCTCAAATTATCTTCGTTGAATTCAGAGCCATCTTCCTTCAGGCTGGGATAGCCTTGAGCTGCCTCCACAGGGTCGAAGTCTGGCACCCATGCCTTTGCCCGGATTAAGGCGTTAATAGCTCCGGTTCGAGCAGCAGATTTTTTCAACTCCTCAATCTGGGCTGGAAGCATTGACAACCTGTTAAGAGTGTCCTGGATTAAAGAGGGTGCCGGGTTGTTATGAGAGGCTGTGGTGATGAGCCGCTGGGCTCCGGTATACAGTTGTTCCACTAAGGTGTAGGCAGCCTTCAGCTTCTTCCGCACATCGGATCCTAAGTGCCCGATGCGTGTACCTGCAACAATACAGGGACGGTCTCAAACCGGATTTATACTACAGCAGGTTCAAGTTATCACAGAAGTTAAAAGGAGCTTACCAAAGATCGCAGCGGTCATGGAGTGTATTTGCCGCTTTACGGCCGTAAGTTCATGCACCACCGGTTTAAGGGCAGCTTCAGCGTTTTCAGCCCTTTTGGTTAAAGCGGTTTTCTCAATGGCCCAATCGGCCCGCTCTTTCTTGAAGCCTTCCTTCAGCTGTTCAGCAATGCTCAAGGCGCTGGTTAATTCTTCCCTTGCCTTGTCTGTTTCAGCCTGTTGGGTTTTCAAGATCTCCTGCAAATCGGCAATCCGGTCCTCCTTGATTCTCACCTCAGCCTGCATACAGACAACATTTAGCTTTAAACAAGCGGTCCAAGAAATTGAAGTATCAACCACATAACAAAGTTATACGCCTGATACTTGGGGGCTAATGCACCTTCAATTTTCATATATTACTAGATTGCAAAGTTCCAAGCTCAATACATGTATTCAACTTGGCACTAGGGGGCTAATGGCTATTTGATCAAATTATGTTCTAAGTTTTCTATCGGAGCCCCGGTTTAATTATGCTAAGTTAAGCCGGCCCTTGGGGGCTATACTGATGGATTTCAAAGTGTTGAGGATTGTATTCAAGTCTCGGTTTGACGAAGGTTACAAACCGACCCTTGGGGGCTAGGAGGATTGATACAATGGCAGTAAGTAAAGAAGTAAGTTACCTCAAATTTATCCCTCATCATCTTTACCAGACCAGCTTCACAGTCACGGCTAGTATAAAGCCGGTTTAAATAGCCGGAATGAAGATCTTGGGCACTCAGAGCAGCATATGTCTCCAGTTCAACATCCCATTTTCCTTTGTTCAGAGCGGAAAAATCCTCTTTTACGGTATGCTTGGTTAAGGTGACAGGATTCCCGGGTTCAAAGCGGCCTACACCGATAATCATAACATCATCATCTTTGGACTCGCCGGTTTGTGTTGGTGCGGTCGGTTTGTCAGCAGGACTGTGGGATTTCTCAATCTGGACGGAGCTGGCAGGCGGGTCAGCAGAGACTGAAGTGTTAATAGGCCTCTCTTCGGGAATAGCATCGTCTTGCAAAAGAGGATCATTGGGAATATCCTCAGGAGCAAACGCTTCAAGATCTGGCGCTTTGTCATGTTCTGGGGCTACATCTTCTACAGCCGCTTTATCCAGGCGGGCCTTCTTGCTTGGTTTAGGTTTGGCCCTAAAAGAAAAACAAAGAGTCAAGGAAAAGCATAAGCCATTACACAGTATACTGGAAGCATATGTTCAGTTTAGCTTACCCAAGAACTATTTTCAATGGTGGCAGCTGAGTGGCCGACGATTCACCAGAAGATGAATGAGAAGTAACCTGATAATCGGAGTCGGATGGATTAAGAGGTTGACGGAAGAAACCCGCTTTAGGATTTAAATCAATAAAAAGGTCGGAGACCTCGGAGCGGCGTTTTCGAACCGGACTGTTTGGTAAACCGGCGGAGGTAACTACCTGGCCACTATGCCAGGTTGTGCGGCGAGCTTCATGTTGCTGAGTCTTCATAAGAAATTTGGGATCCAAATAAGCAAGAGGATGAGAAAATTTAACTTTCCGGTTTGCCTGGCGAAATTTTGGCAAAGGCAAGATTTCTGAATCGGAAGAGAGAATAATTACCTCAGCAAATTCCGCATTGCTGGCTTCGGCGTCGTCCTGACAAGCATCATCATCAATAAGGCGTGTAAAAAGTAAGCCAAGTGAATCAAGTTCTACCTCAAGGTCCGGGTTACCCACATCATCATCAATAGCTGGATCAGATGAAGCGGTGGTTTTTCTCTTGTGAGCTGGCTTCTTGATAACCTTGGTCTTGGGCCGGGTTGACCGCCCTGCCTTCTCCGTTTTGTCTTGTGGAAGCTTCTTGCTCCAAAACGGATTATCACCCTGGATCAGCGGTAATTAAATGTCAGACGGATAAAGCAGTAACAGGTTCAACAATAGAGCAATTAAAATCTTACCGCTGGCGGTTTGTTGGTGGTGCAGTAAGGAAGCAGACCGGTTTGAGCACAGAGGTGCTCCGGTTCATTCAACATCTTCTTTACAGAATCTGTGACTTCATCATTGGAGAGTTGGATTTTAGTGTGTCGGAGTGGGTCATCGACGCTATCAATATATTTGCACATCAAACTGGGGCGCCGGCTCAGAGGCAGTATGCTCCATGATATCCAACAGCGTGCAAGGTCTATTCCCGTTAAACCGTTGGCCATAAAGGCTCGGAGCTTGGACAGTTGCGGAGCATATTTAATTCTCTCTTTGGCGTTTAGTCTTTGTGGAAAAGGGTGAGTGTCGCTGAGCCGTTCCGGACAGAAGCCAGGCAAGGGATTTTCATTATCAGGGGAGGTATCCTTTCAATAAAACCAAGTTGCATTCCACTCCTTGGGGTGAGTATGGAGTTTGACGTGGGGATAAGTGATCTCCTTCCTCTTCTGAATGGCCATGCCGCCCAATTCAGTATTGGGGCCGTCGGTAAATTCAGTGCGACGGTTTAAATGGAAGCAGTCTCTAAACAACTCGACTGAAGGCTCCTCTTGAAGGTATACCTCAGAGAGTACTTGAAAGTGACATAGATTGGTAACGGAATTGGGGCCAATATCCTGTGGACGGAGCTGAAAGTTGGCTAACACATCCCGGTAAAATTTAGAACCGGGCGGTTTGAAGCCCCGGGCCAAGTGATCTGCAAAGACCACAACCTCTCCCTCCTGAGGTGTGGGAGGACATTCATTTCCAGGAACCCTCCAGTGGATCGTATCTTTATTGTCTAAAGCGCCAATCAAGACTAGATCATCCAACTGAGATTATGTGATGCGAGAGGGAACCCAATTGCACTCATATACTTGTTTGGCCATGGTGAGATCTACAAGAAATAGGTGATCCGGTTCAAGAATATGTTGGATAAAAGAAGGTGTTGATCTAAACAACGATAAACCGGAGGCAATACCTATAAACCGGTCTTCTACAATGCGGCATCATATGGATTCTGGCGGTTCAACCAGGGGACTAATGGTATATACCGGTTTAGTAACTTTTTTCTATGGTAAGTTAAACCGCCTGACCTAAGCATCGGAAGCAATTGAAGTTGTGGACAGCTAGGTATGCAGAAACAGGTTTCACAAGATCCTATTACAGCCGCGGATCTACAGCAAGCTCACAAAAACAGAAAAATATTTCGAAGAGTAAGGCAGAACGGAAGTGAACCATTGAGCGGGTATGTGCGTGAGATCTATGGACTTAGATGAGAAATTACAGGCGGATGCTTAAAGACTACTACTAAACACAGCAGGGATTCACAGATTCATTCAAGAGTCAGAGAACAAGTATGAGCAAGCGACGAACACAGCGCGAACATGAAACCCTAAGAACAGATCTAGGTCAAGAAGAGGAGAAAGCTTACTGGAAACGGAGAAGATGCGGAAGGATACCGCAATGCTCTGGTGCGTTCAGGTTGATGCAGCGGCCCAAGACGAAGCAGAGGTCGACGACGGTGGCGGAGCTCCAAGGCTGGCGATGCGAGGAAGACGAAGAAGAAGGGACGAAGGGAAAGGAAAGGAAATGACCCTTCGGTCTTATTTATAAGGCAACAAAGTTGGGTCAAGCGCGCAAATCCAGGAGCTATTGTTAAAGGAGGGCGTTATAAATGATAAATTTCATGATGATGTCATACCGGTTTACAGCAACCAGAAATGATGACGACATGGCGGTTTACCAATTACCAGAAGATGTCCAAGACACAAGATTTTGTGAAGGATTGACATGAACCAGTTCAAATCAATCTGGGGCCTAATGTTGGGGATATTACCACTAGGCGTAAACCGGCTTACTTGGGCCGGGTTAGCTTCATTAGTGGTATAAACAGATGAAGGCCCAAGGCATGTAGTTGATTTAGAACCTGTAGCCGTAAACCGGCCTAATGTATAACTTGTGTTGTAAGTTAGGAATAGAGAGGAACCAACCGGGATACGAGTATGAACCGTTTGGGACTCTATGGACCGACGGGCGTCACCCGTGTATATAAGGGGACGACCCGGCGGCGGTTCAAGACAAACAACGACAACTCGAGCCTAGGCGAAGCTTGTTTGCTCCCTAGCCATCGAGACCACATCAATTCCATCACAACTAGACGTAGGCTTTTACCTTCATCGAAGGGGCCGAACTAGTATAAACCCTCGTGTCTTTGTGTCCGCTTTAACCCCTTCAAGTAAACCCGTAGCGATGGCTCCACGACTAAGTCCTTTTACTAGGACATCTGCCGTGACAAATCCACGACAGTGACCGAATATTGGTCGGAGTCCCGGATGAGATCACGAACATGACGAGGAGTCTCGAAATGGTCGAGAGATAAAGATTGATATATAGAAGATAGTATTCAGACACTGGAAG
>NC_041389.1:84083316-84107831 GCF_002162155.2 Triticum dicoccoides
GGGGGAATAATGGGCCTTATGGGCCATAAGAGGGGAGCACACCAGCCCACAAGTGGTGGCGCGCCCCCCTTAAGGTAGGAGGCCGAATAGGAGAAGGAAGAGGGGGTTCGCCCCGCTTTCCTTCCTCCCTTCCCTCTTCCCTTTTCCCCCTTCCAGTAATAAGGAAAGGGGGGGGGGCAGCCAAATTGGACTAGGGCCCCAAGTAGGATTCCTCCTACTTGGGGCGCCCCAAGGCTGCTCCCCTCCCCCTCCCACCTATATATACATGGGGAGGGGGCGCCTAGAACACACACCAATAATCATTAGCAGTGTGCGGCGCCCCCTCCATAGTTTACGCCTCCGGTCATATTCTTGTAGTGCTTAGGCGAAGCCCTGCGCGGATCACTTCACCATCACCGTCAACACGCCGACGTGCTGAGAAACTCATCTACTTCCTCGACACTTTGCTGGATCAAGAGTTCGAGGGACGTCATCGAGCTAAACGTGTGCAGAGCTCGGAGGTGTCGTACGTTCGGTGCTTGATCGATCGAAATGAGAAGAAGTTCGACTACATCAACCATGTTGTCAAACGCTTCCGCTTTCGGTCTACGAGGGTACCTAGACACATTCTCCTCCTCTCATTGCTATGCATCTCCTAGATAGATCTTGCATGAGCGTAGGAGTTTTTCTGAAATTGCAGGCTATGTTACCCAACAGTGGCATCAGAGCTAGGTCTATGCATAAATGATATGCATGAGTAGAACACAAAGAGTTGTGGGCGGTGATCGTCATACTACTTACCACCAATGTCTTATTTTGATTCAGCGGTATTGTTGGATGAAGTGGCCCGGACCAACCTTACATGACCATGTTCATGAGACCGGTTCCACTGATAGACATGCAACTAGATTTGCATAAAGGTGGCTGGCGGGTGTCTGTTTCTCCTACTTTTGTTGAATCGAATTTGAGTGTGGCCGGTCCTTGTTGAAGGTTAAAACAGCAAACTTGATAAATCACCGTTGTCATTTTTGTGCCGTAGGTAAGAACGGTTCTTGCTAGAAGCCCGTAGCAGCCACGTAAAACTTGCAACAAGAAGGTAGAGGACGTCTAACTTGTTTTTGCAGGGCATGTTGTGATGTGATATGGTCAAGACATGATGTGATATAAGTTGTTGTATGAGATGATCATCTTTTGTAGAAGTTATCGGCAACTGGCAGGAGCCCTATGGTTGTCTCTTTATTGTATGAAATGCAAACGCCATGTAATTGTTTTACTATATCACTAAGCGGTAGCGATAGTTGTAGAAGCAATAGTTGGCGAGACGACCACGGCGCAACGATGGAGATCAAGGTGTCGAGATGGTGACAATGGAGATCATGATTATGCTTTGTATATGGAGATCAAAAGCACAAGATGATGATGGCCATATCATGTCACATATTTGTGCATATGATGTTTATCTTTTATGCATCTTATTTTTCTTAGTACGGCGGTAGCATTATAAGATGATCCCTTAGCTAAAATTTCAAGGTGTAAGTGTTCTCCCTGAGTATGCACCATTGTGACAGTTCTTCGTGCTGAGGCACCACGTGATGATCGGGTGTGATAGGCTCTACGTTCACATAAAACGGGTTCAAGACAGTTTTGCACATGCGGAATACTCAGGTTAAACTTGGCGAGCCTAGCATGTATAGACATTTCCTCGGAACACTAGAGACCGAAAGGTCGAATGTGAATCATATAGTAGATATGATCAACATAGAGATGTTCACCATTGATGACTACTCCATCTCACGTGATGATCGGACATGGTTTAGTTGATTTGGATCACGTATCATTTATATGACTTGATGGATTTCTATTTAAGTGGGAGTTCTTAAGTAATTTGATTAATTGAACTTAATTTATCATGAACTTAGTCCTGATAGTATTTGCATATCTATGTTGTAGATCAATGGCCACGTGCTACCATTCCCTTGAATTTTAATGCGTTCCTAGAGAAAGCTAAGTTGAAAGATGATGGTAGCAACTACACGGACTGGGTCCGTAACTTGAGGATTATCCTCATTGCCGCATAGAAAAATTATGTCCTTGATGCACCGCTAGGTGAAAGGCCTGCTGCAGGAGTAGATGATAATATTATGAACGTCTGGCAAGCTTTATCAGATGACTACTTGATAGTTTAGTGTGACATGCTTTACGGTTTAGAATCGGGACTTCGAAGACGTTTTGAACGTCATGGACCATATGAGATGTTCCAGGAGTTGAAGTTAATATTGATGGAAATATGCCCTAGAGGCAATAATAAAGTTATTATTTATTTCCTTATTTCATGATAAATGTTTATTATTCATGATAGAATTGTATTAACCAGAAACTTAGTACATGTGTGAATACAAAGACAAAACATAATGTCCCTAGTATGCCTCTACTTGACTAGCTCGTTAATCAAAGATGGTTATGTTTCCTAACCATAGACATGTGTTGTCATTTGATGAACGGGATCACATCAATAGGAGAATGATGTGATGGACATGACCCATTCGTTAGCTTACCATTATGATCATGTCAGTTTCATTGCTACTGCCTTCTTCATAACTTATACAAGTTCCTCAGACTATGAGATTATGCAACTCCCGATACCGGAGGAACACTATGTGTGCTACCAAACATCACAATGTAAAAGGGTGATTATAAAGGTGCTCTACAGGTTTCTTCGAAGGTGTTTGTTGAGTTGGCATAGATCAAGATTAGGATTTGTCACTCCGTGTCTCGGAGAGGTATCTCTGGGCCCTCTCGGTAATACTCGTCACTATAAGGCTTGCAAGCATTGTGACTAATGAGTTAGTTGCGGGATGAAGTATTACAGAACGAGTAAAGAGACTTGCTGGTAATGAGATTGAACTTGGTATTGAGATACCGACAATCGAATCTCGGGCAAGTAACATACCGATGACAAAGGGAACAACGTATGTTGTTATGCGGTTTGACCGATAAAGATCTTCGTAGAATATGTAGGAACCAATATGAGCATCCAGGTTCCTCTATTGGTTATTTACCGGAGATGTGTCTCGGTCATGTCTACATAGTTCTCGAACCCGTAGGGTCCGCACGCTTAATGTTCGATGATGATTGGTATTATGAGTTTATGTGATATGATGTACCGAAGATTGTTCAGACTCCCGGATGTGATCACGGACATGTCGAGGAGTCTCGAAATGGTCGATACATAAAGATTGATATATTGGACGACTATATTCGGACACCGGAAGTGTTCCAGAGAAGTTTCGGATAAAACCGGAGTGCTAGAGGGTTACCGGAACCCCCCGGGGGAACTAGTTGGCCTAGATGGGCCTTAGTGGGAGAAGAGGAAGGGCCTGGAGGGGCTGGCCACGCGCCCCCCTTGAGTCCAAATAGGACAAGGGAAGGTGGGCGGCGCCCCCCTTTCCTTCCCTCCCCCCTCTTCCTTCTTCCTCCCCCCTCTCTTCCCTTGTTGGAAACCTACTAGGAATAGGATTCCTAGTAGGAATCCTACTTGGGGCGCGCCCCATGAGGGCCGGCCGGCCTCCCCGCTTGCTCCTGTATATACGGGGGCAGGGGGCACCCTAGAACACACAAGTTGATTGTTTAGCCATGTGCGATGCCCCTCTCCACAGATTTCCACCTTGGTCATATCGTCGTAGTGCTTAGGCGAAGCCCTGCGCCGGTAACTTCATCATCACTGTCACCACGCCGTCGTGCTAACGAAACTCTCCCTCGACCTCAGCTGGATCTAGAGGTTGTGGTAATAAGGAAACTCTCCCTTCCCTCTTTCCTTTTCCCCCTTCCGGTAATAAGGAAAGGGGGGTGACGAATTGGACTAGGGCCCCAAGTAGGATTCCTCCTATTTGGGGCGCTCCAAGGCTGCTTCCCTCCCCCTTCCACCTATATATACATGGGGAGGGGGCTCCTAGAACACACACCAATAATCGTTAGCCGTGTGCGGCGCCCCCTCCATAGTTTACGCCTCCGGTCATATTCTCTTAGTGCTTAGGCAAAGCCCTGCGTGGATCACTTCACCATCACCGTCAACATGCTGTCGTGCTAATGGAACTCATCTACTTCCTTAACACTTTGCTGGATCAAGAGTTCGAGGGACATCTTCGAGTTGAACGTGTGCAGAACTCGGAGGTGTCGTAGTGGTGCTTGATCGGTTGGAACGAGAAGAAGTTCGACTACATCAACCGCGTTGTCAAACGCTTCCGCTTTCAGTCTATGAGGGTATGTAGACACACTGTCCTCCTCTCGTTGCTATGCATCTCCTAGATAGATCTTGCGTGAGCGTAGGGATTTTTTTTGAAATTGCATGTTATGTTACCCAACACCACGGGTGTAAGTCTGCGAGATTGGCCGGACGACGACGAGGAGTTTCTGATGGAAGTTTGCGGTGTAGCGGCCCCGACAGGAGGAGACTACTGCGCCAACCCCTTGCGGTGACTGAGGAAGGTGGCCGACGTTAGGTCATCCCGCGAGGCAGCGGCGGGAAGCCCATCGTACGGGTAGGAGGACGTGGCACCGAGGAAGCCGGCCGCAAAGCGCACTGCAGACCCGGCCGCAGGTGGCAAGCCGGACGCCAAGAAGAGGCGCCGCGCCATCCCAGTGACGCCGGCAAGACCGTCCATCCCGACGGTGATTTGATAAATTTTCTTGCCGACTCCAGCAAGTCGCCGAGTCGTTCTTTTCTCATGCTTCTCTTGTTGTGATCCAGGTTGCCGTTGGAGTTGGTGTTGGCGGCGACGGATGCCCCATCTGGAGGCGGCTTCTCCTTCTGGAAGTCCCGGAGCAGCGCCATCGAATTGCCTGAGGGCTTGGCCGAGGTGGACCTTGGCCTAAAGCCGGCGGACGCGGAGCGCTGTGCCTGGCGGGACATGAACAAGGCTTTGGAGGAGGAGGCAGTGGCCGCCAGGGCCGCGGAGGAGGCTTCGGTCCAAGCGTGGGTGAGGGATGTTGGGGCGACCGGGCAAGCCTCCGTGGAGAAGGCTTGGCCAGATATGTCGGCGGGCATCGAGCCGGCGGAGGCTGTCATCGTGTCGTCGACGGAGGAGGGGCATGACCCAGATGGCCGAGTGGAGACGGCAGCAGACGACCGAGAGGTCGTGGAGATCGATGATGACACCCCACCACGGTCCGACGTGGTTGAGCGGGTGGAGGTGGAAGGAGGCGGAGGTGGGGCTGCCCCAGAGGGGGCACCGCACGCAACGCCGGGCGGGGTACCGGAGCTGAGGCCTGCCGGCGAGGAGACATGGGCAATGGGAACGCCCTGGTGGTCAGGCAGCTACAAGCGGCGCCGGGAGGCTGGCCTGCTGCTGGGTCATAGCAGGTCCGTGTCGGGCCCAGCCGGACTGTCTTCGGGCCGTTGACGCAGGAGGAGGCATCGATGGATGCCATGCGCCAGCATCTTTGCGGGGGCGCGGAGCGGGTTCAGGCCTTCGCACAGGCCGAGACGGAGCGGGCGCGGGAGCTGGAGCGCTCTATGTTTGTGACTCTTTTTCCCTCTGGCTTTTTCTTTGTAGCCAGATAGTGGGGACGCGCCAGCGCACCCACTGGGTGTAGCCCCCAAGATTCGGGCCAACTACGTAGTAGTTGGGTCGAATCTTCAAATGCATCGTCTTGTGTTGATTCTTGCTTTTCTGTAGCAATTGGATGCTTTCCAGGTCGGCGTCTACAACCGACTTCTGGAGAATCACCAGTAGATCACGGCGCGGCTAGCCGCCAAGGAGGAGGCACTCCGCCTTGCCGAAGGTATGTTCTGTTGGTTAACGCGGTAATTTCGAAAAAAAATTCTATGATCACGCAAGATCTATCTAGGTGATGCATAGCAACGAGAGGAGAGAGTGTGTCCACGTACCCTCGTAGACCGAAAGCGGAAGAGCTAAGTAATGTGGTTGATGTAATCGAATGGCTTTGCGATCCAACCGATCAAGTACCGAACGCACGGCACCTTCGCGATCTGCACATGTTCAGCTCGGTGACATCCCTAGAACTCTAGATCCAGCTGAGGCCGAGGGAGAGTTCCGTCAGCACGATGGCATGGTGATGGTGATGATGAAGTTACCGGCGCAGGGCTTCGCCTAAGCACTACGCAGATATGACCGAGGTGGAAAACTATGGACGGGGGCACCGCACACGGCTAAAGATCAACTTGTGTGTCCTTGGGGTGCTCCCCTCCCCCGTATATAAAGGAGGGAGGGAGGAGGCGGCCGGCCTATGGGGTGCTCCAAGCATACGGAGTCCTACTAGGACTCCCAAGTCCTAGTAGGATTCCCTTTCCTATTCGGAGTAGGAGAGAAGGAAAGAGAGGGAGAGGGAGAAGGAAAGGGGGACTGCGCCCCCACCCCTTGTCCAATTCGGTTTGGGCAGGGGGGAGCGCGCGCCACCTCTTGGCCCTTCTCCCCTCTCCCCACTAAAGCCCAATAAGGCCCATTACTTCTCCCGGTGAATTCCCGTAACTCCTCGGTACTCCAAAATATACCCGAATCACTCGGAACCTTTCCGATGTCCGAATATAGCCTTCCAATATATCGATCTTTACGTCTCGACCATTTCGAGACTCCTCGTCATGTCCGTGATCTCATCTGGAACTCCAAACAAACTTCGGTCATCAAATCACATAACTCGTAATACAAATCGTCATTGAACGTTAAGTGTGCGGACCCTACGGGTTCGAGAACTATGTATACATGACCGAGACACATCTCCGGTCAATAACCAATAGCAAAACCTGGATACTCATATTGGCTCCTACATATTCTACGAAGATCTTTATCTGTCAAACCGCATAACAACACACGTTGTTCCCTTTGTCATCGGTATGTCACTTGCCCGAGATTCGATCGTCGATATCATCATACCTAGTTCAATCTCATTACCGGCAAGTCTCTTTACTCTTTTCATAATGCTTCATCCTGCAACTAACTCATTAGTCACATTGCTTGCAATGCTTATAGTGATGAGCATTACCGAGAGGGCCTAGAGATACCTCTCCGTAACATGGAGTGACAAATCTTAATCTCGATCTATGCCCACCCAACAAACACCTTCGGAGACACCTGTAGAGCACCTTTATAATCACCGAATTACGTTGTGATGTTTGGTAGCACACAAAGTGTTCCTACGGTATTCGGGAGTTGCATAATTTCATAGTTTGAGGAACTTGCATAAGTCATGAAGAAAGGAGTAGCAATAAAACTGAACGATCAACATGCTAAGCTAACGGATGGGTCTTGTCCATCACATCATTCTCCTAATGATGTTATCCCGTTCATCAAATGACAACACATGTCTATGGTCAGGAAACTTAACCATCTTTGATTAACGAGCTAGTCAAGTAGAGGCATACTAGGGACACTTTGTTTTGTCTATGTATTCACACATGTATCAAGTTTCCGGTTAATACAATTCTAGTATGAATAATAAACATTTATCATGATATAAGGAAATATAAATAGCATCTTTATTATTGCCTCTAGGGCATATTTCCTTGAGTCTCCCACTTGCACTAGAGTCAATAATCTAGTTCATATCGCCATGTGATTTAACACCAATAGTTCACATCGCCATGTGACCAATACCCAAAGGGTTTACTAGAGTAAATAATCTAGTTCACATCCCCATGTGGTTAACACCCAAAGAGTACTAAGGTGTGATCATGTTTTGCTTGTGAGAGAAGTTTAGTCAACGGGTCTGCCACATTCAGATCCGTATGTATTTTGCAAATATCTATGTCTACAATGCTCTGCACGGAGCTACTCTAGCTAATTGCTCCCACTTTCAATATGTATCCAGATTGAGGCTTAGAGTCATATGGATCAGTGTCAAAGCTTGCATTGGCGTGACCCTTTACGATGGACTTTTTGTCACCTCCATAACCAAGAAACATATCCTTATTCCACTAAGGATAATTTTGACCGCTGTCCAGTGATCCACTCCTGGATCACTATTGTACCCTCTTGCCAAACACATGGTGAGGTACAGAATAGGTCTGGTACACAACATAGCATACTTTATAGAACCTATGACTGAGGCATAGGGAAAGGCTTTTCATTCTCTTTCTATTTTCTGCCGTGGTTGGGTTTTTGAGTCTTTATTCAACTTCACACCTTGCAACACAGGCAAGAACTCCTTCTTTGACTGTTCCATTTTGAACTAATTCAAAATCTTGTCAAGGTATGTACTCATTAAAAAACTTATAAAGCGTCTTGATCTATCTCTATAGATCTTGATGCTCAATATGTAAGCAGTTTCACCGAGGTCTTTCTTTGAAAAACTCCTTTCAAACACTTCTTTATGCTTTCCAGAAAATTTTACATTATTTCCGATCAACAATATGTCATTCACATATACTTATCAGAAATGATGTAGTGCTCCCACTCACTTTCTTGTAAATACAGGCTTCATCGCAAGTCTGTATAAAACTATATGCTTTGATCAACTCATCAAAGCGTATATTCCAACTCCGAGATGCTTGCACCAGTCCATAGATGGATCATTGGAGCTTGCACACTTTGTTAGCACCTTTAGGATTGACAAAACCTTCTTGTTGCATCATATACAACTCTTCTTTAAGAAATCCATTAAGGAATGCAGTTTTGACATCCATTTGCCAGATTTCATAAAATGTGGCAATTGCTAACATGATTCGGACAAACTTAAGCATCGCTACGAGTGAGAAAATCTCATCGTAGTCAACACCTTGAACTTGTCGAAAACCTTTTGCGAGAATTCGAGCTTTGTAGATAGTAACACTACTATCAGCGTATGTCTTCCTCTTGAAGATCCATTTATTCTCAATGGCTTGCCGATCATCGGGCAAGTCAACCAAAGTCCACACTTTGTTATACATGGATCCCATCTCAGATTTCATGGCCTCAAGCCATTTTGTGGAATCTGGGCTCATCATCGCTTCCTCATAGTTCGCAGGTTCATCATGGTCAAGTAACATGACCTCCAGAACAGGATTACCGTACCACTCTGGTGCGAATCGTACTCTGATTGACCTACGAGGTTTGGTAGTAACTTGATCTGAAATTTCATGATCATCGTTATTAGCTTCCTCATTAATTGGTGTAGGCATCACTGGAACTGATTTCTGTGATGAACTACTCTCCAACTCGAGAGAAGGTACAGCTACCTCATCATGTTCTACTTTTCTCCCACTCACTTCTTTCGAGAGAAACACCTTCTCTAGAAAGGATCCATTCTTAGCAACAAATATCTTGCCTTCGGATCTGTTATAGAAGGTGTACCCAACAGTCCCCTTTGGGTATCCTATGAAGACGCATTTCTCTGATTTGGGTTTGAGCTTATCAGGTTGAAGCTTTTTCACATAAGCATCGTAGCCCAAACTTTAAGAAATGACGGCTTAGGTTTCTTTCCAAACCATAGTTCATAAGGCGTCGTCTCAACGGATTTTGATGGTGCCTTATTTAAAGTGAATGCACCCGTCTCTAAAGCATAACCCCAAAATGATAGCGGTAAATTAGTAAGAGACATCATAGATCGCACCATATCCAATAAAGTACGATTACAACGTTCGGACACACCATTTCGCTGTGGTGTTCCAGGTGGCATTAACTGTGAAACTATTCCATGTTGTTTCAAATGAAGACCAAACTCGTAACTCAAATATTCTCCTCCACGATCAGATTATAGAAACTTTATTTTCTTGTTACGATGATTTTCCACTTCACTATGAAATTCTTGGAACTTTTCAAATGTTTCATACTTATGCTTCATTAAGTAGATATAACCATATCTGCTCAAATCATCTGTGAAGGTAAGAAAATAACGATACCCACCACGGGCCTCAATACTCATTGGACCGCATACATCGGTATGTATTATTTCCAGCAAGTCAGTAGCTCGTTCCATTGTTCCGGAGAACGGAGTTTTAGTCATCTTGCCCATGAGGCATGGTTCGCAAGCACCAAGTGATTCATAATCAAGTGATTCCAAAAGTCCATCAGCATGGAGTTTCTTCATGCGCTTTACACCGATATGACCCAAACGGCAGTGCCACAAATAAGTTGCACTATCATTACCAACTTTCATCTTTTGGCTTCAATATTATGAATATGTGTATCATCACTATCGAGATTCAACAAAAATAGACCACTCATGAAGGGTGCATGACCATAAAAGATATTACTCATATAAATAGAACAACCATTATTCTCTTATTTAAATGAATAACCGTCTCACATTAAACAAGATCCAGATATAATGTTCATGCTCAACGCTGGCACCAAATAACAATTATTCAGGCCTAAAACTAATCCCGATGGTAGATGTAGAGGTAGCGAGCCGACGGCGATCACATCGACCTTGGAACCATTTCCCACGCGCATCGTCACCTCGTCCTTAGCCAATCTTCGTTTAATCCGTAGCCCATGTTTTGAGTTGCAAATATGAGCAACAGAACCAGTATGAAATACCCAGGCGCTACTACGAGCATTAGTAAGGTACACATCAATAACATGTATATCAAATATACCTTTCACTTTGCCATCCTTCTTATCCACCAAATACTTGGGGCAGTTCCGCTTCCAATGACCAGTCCCTTTGCAGTAGAAGCACTCAGTTTCAGGCTTAGGTCCAGACTTGGGTTTCTTCTCTTGAGCAGCAACATTTTTGCCATTCTTCTTGAAGTTACCCCTCTTCCCTTTGCCCTTTTTCTTGAAACTAGTGGTATTGTTGACCATCAACACTTTATGCCCCTTCTTCATTTCTACCTCTGCAGCCTTTAGCATCACGAAGAGCTCGGGGATAGTCTTGTTCATCCCTTGCATATTATAGTTCATCACAAAGCCTTTATAGCTTGGTGATAGTGATTGAATAACTCTATCAATGACAGTATCATCAGGAAGATTAACTCCCAGTTGAGTCAAGTGGTTATGGTACCTAGACATTCTGAGTATGTGTCCACTGACAGAACTATTCTCCTCCATTTTGCAGATGTAGAACTTGTTGGAGACTTCATATCTCTCAACTCGAGCATTTGCTTGAAATATGAACTTCAACTCTTGGAACATCTCATATGCTCCATGACGTTCAAAATGTCTTTAAAGTCCCGATTCTAAGACGTAAAGCATGGCACACAGAACTATCGAGTAGTCATCAGCTTTGCTCTGCCAGACATTCCTAACATCATCAGTAGCATCTATAGCAGGCCTGGCACCCAACGGTGCTTCCAGGACATAATTCTTCTGTGCAGTAATGAGGATAATCCTCAAGTTACGGACCCAGTCCGTGTAGTTGCTTCCATCATCTTTCAACTTAGCTTTCTCTAGGAATGCATTAAAATAAAGGGAAGCTACAACGCGAGCTACTGATCTACAACATAATTTGGAAAATACTACTAGGACTAAGTTCATGATAAATTAAAGTTCAATTAATCATATTACTTAAGAACTCCCACTTAGATAGATATCCCTCTAGTTATCTAAATGATCACGTGATCCATATCAACTAAACCATGTCCGATCATCACGTGAGATGGAGTAGTTCTCAATGGTGAACATCTCTATGTTGATCATATCTACTATATGATTCATGCTCGACCTTTCGGTCTCCAGTGTTCCGAGGCCATATCTGCATATGCTAGGCTCGTCAAGTCTAACCCGAGTATTCTACGTGTGCAAAACTGGCTTGCACATGTTGTATGTGAACTTAGAGCCTATCACACCCGATCATCACGTGGTGTCTCAGCACGAAGAACTGTCGTAGCGGTGCATACTCAGGGAGAACACTTATACCTTGAAATTTAGTAAGGGATCATCTTATAATATTGCCGCCGTACTAAGCAAAATAAGATGGATAAAAGATAAACATCACATGCAATCAAAATATGTGACATGATATGGACATCATCACCTTGTGCTCATGATCTCCATCACCGAAGCATCATCCTGATCTCCATCATCACCGGTGCGATACCTTGATATCCATCGTAGCATCGTTGTCGTCTCGCCAAGTATTGTTACTACGACTATCGCTGCCGCTTAGTGAGAAAGTAAAACAATTACATGGCGATTGCATTGCATACAATAAAGCGACAACCATATGGCTCCTACCAGTTGCCGATAACTTTGTTACAAAACATGATCATCTCATACAACAATTTATATCACATCATGCCTTGACCATATCACATCACAACAAGCAATGCAAAACCAAGTTAGACGTCCTCTACTTTGTTGTTGCAAGTTTTACGTGGCTGCTATGGGCTTCTAGCAAGAACCGTTCTTACCTACGCATCAAAACCACAACGATTTTTCGTCAAGTGTGCTGTTTTAACCTTCAACAAGGACCGGGCGTAGTCACACTTGATTCAACTAAAGCTAGAGAAAAAGACACCCACTAGCCACCTGTGTGCGAAGCACGTCGGTAGAACTAGTCTCATGAACGCAGTCATGTAATGTCGGTCTGGGCCGCTTCATCCAACAATACCGCAGAATCAAAGTATGACATGCTGGTAAGCAGTATGAATATTATCGCCCACAACTCTTTGTGTTCTACTCGTGCATATAACATCTACGCATAGACCTGGCTCGGATGCCATTGTTGGTTAACGCGGTAATTTCAAAAAAAAATCCTACGATCACGCAAGATCTATCTAGGTGATGCATAGCAACGAGAGGGGAGAGTGTGTCCACGTACCCTCGTAGACCGAAAGCGGAAGCGTTAAGTAACACGGTTAATGTAGTCGAACGTCTTCACCCCCACCCCTTGTCCAATTCGGTTTGGGCAGGGGGGAGGCGCACGCCACCTCTTGGCCCTTCTCTCCTCTCTCCACTAAATCCCAATAAGGCCCATTACTTCTCCCGGTGAATTCCCGTAACTCCCCGGTACTCCGAAAAATACCCGAATCACTCGGAACCTTTCCGATGTCCGAATATAGCCTTCCAATATATCGATCTTTATGTCTCGACCATTTCGAGACTCCTCGTCACATCCATGATCTCATCTGGGACTCCAAACAAACTTCAGTCATCAAATTACATAACTCATAATACAAATCGTCATCGAATGTTAAGCGTGCGGACTCTACGTGTTCGAGAACTATGTAAACATGACCGAGGCACATCTCCGGTCAATAACCAATAGCGGAACCTGGATGCTCATATTGGCTCCTACATATTCTACGAAGATCTTTATCGGTCAAACCACATAACAACATACGTTGTTTCCTTTGTCATCGGTATGTTACTTGCCCGAGATTCGATCGTCTGTATCATCATACCTAGTTCAATCTTGTTACCAGCAAGTCTCTTTACTCGTTCTGCAATGCTTCATCCCACAACTAACTCATTACTCACATTGCTTGCAAGGCTTATAGTGATGAGCATTACTGAGAGGGCCCAGAGATACCTCTCCGAAACACGGAGTGACAAATCCTAATCTTGATCTATGCCATCCCAACAAACACCTTCGGAGACACCTGTAGAGCACCTTTATAATCACCCAATTACGTTGTGACGTTTGGTAGCACACAAAGTGTTCCTCCGGTATTCGGGAGTTGCATAATTTCATAGTTTGAGGAACTTGCATAAGTCATGAAGAAAGGAGTAGCAATAAAACTGAACGATCAACATGCCAAGCTAACAGATGGGTCTTGTCCATCACATCATTCTCCTAAGTATGTGATCCCGTTCATCAAATGACAACACATGTCTATGGTCAGGAAACTTAACCATCTATGATTAACGAGCTAGTCAAGTAGAGGCATACTAGGGACACTTTGTTTTGTCTATGTATTCACACATGTATCAAGTCCGGTTAATATAATTCTAGCATGAATAATAAACATTTATCATGATATAAGGAAATATAAATAACATCTTTATTATTGCCTCTAGGGCATATTTCCTTCAAGTTCTGCGTGCTCTTAGTGGGGACGCGCTAGCGCACCCACTGGGTGTAGCCCCCGAGATTCAGGCCAACTACGTAGTAGTTGGGTCGAATCTTGAAGTGTTCTTGTCCTTTCTTTCGTTGTCTTGACCTTGAATCTTTGCCGCGCAGCCGCCATGGCCGAGGTGCCGGTCTTGTGAACCCAGTTGGCCAGAGCCGGCCAGCAACGTGACCTGGTATCTGCCGACGCCGGCCGGCTCCGGGTCGAGGTGGAGCAGTTGAAGGCAGAAGCCGCCAAGGTGGTGGAGGCCCAGGGGGTGCTTGCCGAAGCTGGCCAGCAACGTGACCAACTGGCCAGCGACAAAAGCCAGCTCTAGGCCAAAGTGGAGCGCCTGAAGGCGGAGGCGGCCAAGGTAGCGTAGGCCCAGCAGGCGCTCGCCGAAGTCGGCCAGCAGCGCGACCAGCTGGCCGATGATAAGAGCCGGCTCCAGGTTGAGGTGGAGCGCCTGAAGGCGGCGGCTAGAAGCCGGACCGCCACGGCTTAATGCATGGCATGTTTCTACCGCCCATGCCGGTGCAGACCTGGCGCTAAGAGTTGTCATGTCTTGGTATCGAGATTTGAATCTGGACCAGCTGGCAGCCCAGCGAGCTGGCGCGGAGCCCCAACTGCAGGTGGAGGCGGACTAGATCGCCGCACGGGCCAGCTACCTAGCCTCGTTTGTGTTGCATGACGAGTTCCAGGTAGAGCGGATCGAAGACGGCGGGGTGGTGCCGCCTGGCGACTTCGGCTTGCTGCTCGACAACTCGAAAGGTAGCTCTGAGGAGACGGGCGCCTACACGGACGACGAGGCCGAGTTGGGTGATACCGACGTCTTAGTGAACTCGGAGGTCACCACAAAGGAGCGGGCAGCTGCGCAACTCAGCGCGAGAATCGCCTGAAGCCGTCCTGTTTATCTTTTTTCGCACTTTTGTTAAGTAGGAGGTCCACCCACCCACTGGGGTGTATTGGTGAATGTAATGAACTCCGGCCTTGGGCCCATATTTCAGCGATGTAAATAATTTCATGAGTGTTTATGACTTTGCTCTTTGTTCTCTAAGTCTTTTTCCTTGCTTGCTCCTTCTTTGGGCCACCCCCCCGTGAGTTGAACAATCGGGTTTCGGACTGTGACAAGGAGTTCGGTCCTTGGAAAGAGCACGCAATACTTAGGCCTTCCAAACGTTGAGAGCGAGCGAAACACCCACTAGGCAGGCTGGCAGTAGCTGGCGAAGCCGGTTGGCGAGCAGCCGGTCATGCGGCAACTTAGTGCGGTGAGGCCGGGTTTGCAAATCCGGCAGATCCAACTTAGTGTTTCGCATCGTGTAGGTGCTTTGGACCATAGTTCTTGTCGGCCAACAGCCGAAGCCGGACTGTGGCGTAAGGCAAAGTGTAGGGCTTTGGCTACCCGACGCGTCGAGATGTGCTAAGGAGGACGGCGGGTTGTGGCCAAGGCGGCCAGCCCCCGAGCCCCTGGGTTGGTCGTACCAACCCGGCCGTGGAGGTTTAAGAAAATTTGCAAGAATGTGTAAAACACAATAGCTTGATAGGAAAATGTAGCCCCCGAGTGTCGTTCGGAGGTCCCGTTGTCTTTCATAGAATTATAAAAGGGCGGCGATACATACGTGCACATACAATTAACTGTAAAATGGGCGGAGGAGCTCTGCATTCCAGGGCTGGCTTGTCTCTTCGCTGCTGATATCTCTCTAGAGCTTCTTCGGCTTGCGGGCGTCAATGAGGTAGTAGGCATTGTGGCCACACAAGGCTTTGCTAACAATGAAGGGGCCCTCCCATGGGGAGGCCAATTTTGTTGGGAAACATAGTCATTCAAAAAAATTCCTACGATCACGCAAGATCTATCTAGGAGATGCATAGCAATGAGATGGGAGAGTGTGTCCACGTACCCTCGTACACCGAAAGCGGAAGCGTTTAGAAACACGGTTGATGTAGTTGAACGTCTTTACGATCCAACCGATCCAAGTAACGAACATACGGCACCTCCGTGTTCAGCACACGTTCAGCATGATGACGCCCCTCGAGCTCCTGATACAGTAGAGGGTCGAGGGAGAGTTCCGTCAGCATAACGGTGTGGTGACGGTGTTGATGATGTTGCTGGCGCAGGGCTTCGCCTAAGCACTACGATGATATGACCGAGGTGTTAAACTGTGGAGGGGGGCACCGCATACGACTAAGAGATTGTCTATTGTGCTTTGGGGTGCCCCCTGCCCCCTTGTATAAAGGAGGGAGGGAGGAGGCCATCGGCCAGGAGGGGCGCGCCTATAGGGGGAGTCCAACTAGGATTCCCAATCCTAGTTGGAGTCCCCTTCCTTTTTCCACGAGGGGGAGAGAGGGAAGAAGTAGGAGAGGGAGAAGGAAAGAGGGGGGCGCCGCCCCCTCCCTAGTCCAATTCGGACCTGCCATGGGGGTGGGGGCGGCCACCCTGCGGCCCTCCTCTCCTTTCCACTAAAGCCCATTAAGGCCCACTACTTCCCCCGGGGGGTTCCGGTAACCTCCCGGTACTCCGAAAAATGTTCGAACTCTTCCGAAACCTTTCCGGTGTCCGAACATAACCTTCCAATATATCAATATTTATATCTCGACCATTTCGAGACTCCTCGTCATGTCCGTGATCTCATCCGGGACTCCGAACAAACATCGGTCATCAAAAACACATAACACACAATACAAATCGTCATCGAACGTTAAGCGTGCGGACCCTATGGGTTCGAGAACTATGTAGCCATGATCAAGATACATCTCCGATCAATAACCAATAGCGGATCCTGGATGCTCATATTGGCTCCTACATATTCTATGAAGATCTTTATCGGTCAAACCGCACAACAACATACATTGTTCCCTTTGTCATTGGTATGTTACTTGCCCGAGATTCGATCGTCGATATCATCATACCTAGTTTAATCTCGTTACCGGCAAGTCTCTTTACTCGTTCTGTAATGCTTCATCCCGCAACTAACTCATTAATCACATTGCTTGCAAGGCTTATAGTGATGAGCATTACCGAGAAGGCCCAGAGATACCTCTCCGATACAGGGAGTGACAAATCCTAATCTTGATCAATGACGTGGATTTTTGTCTTTTACTAAGAACCACGTCGTCCCTGTCGACTGTAGTGCATAGGTCAGTTCTTCAGCCGTGAAGGCTTCGGATAGTGCCTCTAGGGTGAGGGATGCCATTTTGTTTTCGGCTCGCAAGGCTCTGCTTGGGTTGCTTTTTAGTGAAATTACCCCATTGGTCCCTGGCATTTTGAGTTTCATATACCCATAATGTGGTATGGCCTGAAATATTGAGAATGCCTTGATGGAACCATGTACCTAGGGTAGGGTCATGGACCTGTCCAAGATACCCTCCCCAAGGACATCTCTAGAAGAAACCACCTTTCAGTCGACTTGGAAGGGTTCCACTCGACGGACTCGAAGACACTCGACCATGAAGCCAACCACTCGACTACCAGGAGACCTAAAGTCACTTTGCACACAAACGGTCCGTCATTAAGTAGCTTTTATGGTCATCATAGCACTTTATGTATGGCGTTACCAGTAATGCCCGATCTTAATGTACCTTAAACCCTACATAACTGAGGGCCGGAGGGGTCTGGCGGACTCTATATAAGCCACCCCCTCCCCAGTGTAAAGGGTTTGCACCCCTATAACTCATATACACATAATCCAGTCGACCGCCTCCGGGCTCTGAGACGTTGGGCTGTTACTTCCTCCGAGAAGGGCCTGAACTTGTAAACCTGTTGCCTATACAACTACTCCATTGCTAGGATCTTACCTCTCCATTCCTACCCCCCTATTCTACTGTCAGACTTAGAACCACGACAGTTGGGGCCCACCGTGGGGCAGGTGTCTTAGCGACTTATTGGAGAAGTTGTGATTTTTCCGATCTCCTTCATCATGGTTTCAGGCGGAGTTTTGGTCGAGGGCCGCGAGACCCGTCTCGGCGCGCTCACGTTCATCGCCGACGACTCCGCTTGGCTTCAGGAGGCTCCGCTCGACATCGACGCGCTCCCTGTCCGTGGGGAGACGCACTTTCGCGCGTGCGCCCGTGGCGTCCTCCTGCAACAACCGTCGACCCAGTATCGGTCGGCCCCTGTGTCGTCCTCCCTCCCTGTTTCCCGCCGGCGCAAGCGCTCAGGTCGGTCGAGGCTTCAGTGGTGGGTGAGGCACGCGGTGGCCCGCTAGTCGGCCACTCCCCAAGTCACGGCAATCGAGCTCGACGAATCTCTCTACGGCCTATTCGACCTGTCGACTGGCTCCGCAGAGACTGCATCCGAGTGCGACAGCAGTGATCCAGCGGCGGAGGTTCTGATGGTCAATGGACCATGCTGTCCTCCCGGCTTTCCCCGCACCGACGAAGGTGATGGTGGAGGCGATCCGGCGCAGGTCCACGAAGAGTATGAACCTGAGCCCCTCACTTCACTGCAGAGGGAAGAACTTCGCCACCGGAACATGGATGCGGTACACACTCCTATCATCGGAGAAACCCTTGAGGCTCGTGCCTTAGAGGATGCGCGCTTGGCTAACTTGGCTGAGCGCACTCGACTGGAGAACCTCCAGCAAGCACTCGACGAGCGTGCGCGGCAACGGGTTCCAGACTCCAGTCGACGTCAACTCTTTCCACCACCGACTCAGGTATATCGAACTTCGATTCAGAATTTAGCAGCTGCAGCCCGTATAGCAGAGTCAATTCAGCCTTCCCAGTCAGAGGCTGGCAGAGGCTTGTTACAGATCAGAGCATTACTCCGGGCAGCAGGAGATCAAAATTCAGCTGTATCACAGTCACGGAATAGGATTCACAGCAGATCCGTCGCTGCAAATACAGTCCAGTCGGCCCATAGCCCAAGATCGCCCCCGAGGCGTGAGGGACGTGAGGACCGGCATGATCAGTACAGGAACCGGGAGCAGTATGATCACCGACTCGATCACGATGGTCGACGTCGAGTGCCCACCCCTCCCCCAAGGGGTGGATCGTACGCACCTCGGCAGCAGGATGACAGACGCCATCACAGTGTTGGGCGAGGGATTCCAGTCGACCCCAGGGAACCAGGCTTTGATGCGAGATCCATTATCGTTCAAGGTTTGGTCGACAGGAACAGAGCTCACCAAGAAGGTCATGACAGAGATGTACCCACCAGCAGCAGAGTACACGTCTCAGGACCAGAGTGTTTCAGCAGAGCCATCAGGGCCACGGTGATTCCTCCCAACTTCAGGTTGGCGACTGGAGTCAGCAAGTTCACTGGTGAGTCTAAGCCTGATACTTGGCTTGAGGACTACCGAGTGGCTGTTCAGATTGGCGGCGGCAACAATGAGGTGGCCATGAAACACCTGCCTCTTATGTTGGAGGGCTCGACCAGAGCATGGTTGAATCAGTTAGCACCCAGCAGCATTTACACTTGGGAAGATCTTGCCCGAGTGTTTGTCAGAACATTTGAAGGAACTTGCAAGCGACCAGCAGGATTGACAGAGCTGCAATCTTGTGTGCAGAAGACAAATGAAACTCTGAGGGATTACATCCAGAGATGGATCATGTTGCATCACATGGTAGAGAATGTATCTGATCACCAGGCAGTCTGTGCCTTCAAGGAAGGTGTTAAGTACAGAGAGCTAAACCTAAAATTCGGTCAAACCGAAGACATGTCTCTGAGTTGAATGATGGAGATTGCCACCAAGTATGCCAATGGCGAAGAAGAGGATCGGCTCCGGAGTGGCAAGCACAAGTCAGTCGCCCACGAAACCGGAGGAGGGAACTCCAATCGGAAGCAGAAGTGGAAAGCCAAGCCAGCTGCTCCTGGAGAAGCCTTGGCCGTGACTCAAGGAAAGTTTAAAGGGAAGCCCAAAGGGTCTTGGAACCCTAAGAAGGTGAAGGACAAGGAAGGGAGTGACGTGATGGATTTGCCGTGCCACATTCATACAAAGAAAGATGAGGAGGGTAAATTCATTTACCCGAAACATACCACTCGCCAGTGTCAGCTCCTGATCCAGCAATTCCAAGGGAAACAACCCAAAGATAAGGAAAAGGAGTCGGACAAAGTTGAAGGCAAAGAAGATAGTGATGATGGATATCCCCAGGTAAATTCCACCCTGATGATTTTTGCTGATGTTGAAAGCAAAAGTCGATTGAAAGTTATCAATCGAGAGGTGAATATGGTTGCTCCGGCAACACCCAGTTATCTGAAATGGTCTCAAACCGCCATCACATTCGACCAGTCCGATCATCCGACACACATAGCCACCCCTGGGAGGCAAGATTTGGTGGTCGACCCAGTCGTCGAAGGCACTCGACTGACTAAAGTTTTGATGGATGGTGGCAGTGGCCTGAATATATTGTATGCAGAGACGTTGAAAGGGATGGGCATTCTGATGTCCAGGCTCAGTACCAGCAACATGAGTTTCCATGGAGTCATTCCTGGAAAGAAGGCTGAGTCACTCGGCCAAATTGCTCTTGATGTGGTTTTTGGTGATTCCAAGAATTACCGCAAAGAAAAGTTAACGTTTGAAGTTGTGGATTTCCAGAGTGCTTATCATGCTATTTGGGCAGGCCATCTTATGCATGCTTCATGGCTCGACCATGCTATGTGTACCTCAAATTGAAGATGCCTGGTCCCAAAGGTGTGATCACTATTACTGGCAATAGGAAGAAGGCAGAAGAGTGCTTTCAGAAAGGCTCAAAGATCGCCCATGCTCAGATGGCAGTGGTAGAGCTGCAGGAATACCAGAAAACTGCAGATACGAGTGATTTGTTGCGAGCCAAGAAGCCCGCTACGGAATCAGCATTTTAGTCGTTCGGTGAGACAAAACTGATTCACATCCACCTGACCGACCCCAGTGCTGCTCCGACTCGTATCTCTACAACACTCGACTCCAAATAGGAAGAAGCGCTCGTCCAGTTCCTCCGTGAGAACTGGGACATCTTCGCATGGAAGCCTTCTGACATGCCGGGTGTTCCCAGGGGGCTGGCTGAGCACCGTCTACGAGTCGACTCAAAAGTGAAACCTATCAAGGAACATCTTTGATGGTCTGCCGTCCAGAAGAGAAAGGTCATTGGCGAGGAGGTGGCTCGACTCTTAGCAGCAGAGTTTATCCAAGAGATTTACCACTCCGAGTGGCTCGCCAATGTCGTCATGGTCCCCAAGAAGGACAAGTCACTTCGCATGTGCATTGACTTCAAACATATCAATCGGGCCTGCCCGAAAGATCATTTTCCTCTCCCCCGCATCGATCAAATAGTCGATTTGACTGTGGGATGTGAGCGCCTGTCTTTTTTAGACGCCTATTCCGGTTACCATCAGATCCGTCTGTATGGACCCGACGAGATCAAGACAGCTTTCATCACTCCGTTCGGGTGCTTCTGTTATGTCACCATGCCATTCGGCCTCAAGAATGTCGGAGCCACGTTCATGAGGATGATTCAGAAGTGTCTTCTCACTCAAATCAATCAGAATGTGGAAGCATACATGGATGATATTGTGGTCAAGTCACGGAAAGGTTCCGACCTGCTGACTGACCTTGCTAAAACATTTGCCAACCTCAGGAGGTATGATATCAAGCTTAATCCATCAAAGTGCACATTCGGAGTTCCTGGCGGAAAGTTACTCGGTTTTCTTGTTTCCGAACGAGGAATCGACACCAACCCAGAAAAAGTCGGTACTGTACTCCGAATGAAACGCCCTGTGCGTGTGCACGATGTCCAGAAGCTTACTGGATGCTTGGCTGCTTTAAGTCGATTCATCTCTCATCTCGGTGAAAAGGCATTGCCTCTTTACCGACTGATGAAGAAGTCAGACAAGTTCGAGTGGACTCCCGAAGCTGATGCAGCGTTTGCAGAGCTAAAAGCCCTGCTCTCCACCCAGCCGGTGCTTGCTGCCCCTATCAGCAAAGAGCCTTTGCTGCTTTACATCGCAGCCACAGGACAAGTCGTCAGTACAGTACTTACGGTCGAGCGGGAAGAAGAAGGAAAAGCCTTTAAAGTTCAGCACCCAGTATATTATCTTTCTAAAGTTTTGACCCCATCAAAGCAAAGATACCCTCATTATCAGAAGCTTGCATATGGGATTTATCTGACCACGAAGAAGGTTGCTCATTACTTCTCTGACCATTCCATTATAGTCGTCAGCGACGCTCCATTGTTAGAGATTCTACACAACAGAGATGCAACTGGTCGAGTGGAAAAATGGGCGATTGAACTCCTTCCCCTTGACATCAAGTTTGAGGCAAAGAAAGCCATCAAGTCCCAAGCAATACCAAACTTCGTCGCCGAGTGGATTGAACAGCAACTGCCGACTCAATTTCACTTGGAGCACTGGACCATGTTCTTTGATGGTTCTAAGATGCTGAATGGTTCCGGTGCTGGGGTAGTGTTGGTTTCCCCCCGAGGAGATAAGCTCAGATATGTGCTCCAGATCCACTTTGATTCCTCCAATAATGAAGCAGAATACGAAGCGCTTTTGTATGGTTTGCGTATGGCCATTTCACTCGGCGTCCGTCGCCTCATGATCTATGGCGACTCAGATTTGGTGGTTAATCAGGTGATGAAGGAGTGGGATGTCAGAAGTCCAGCAATGACTAGTTACTGCAATGCAGTGAGAAAGCTAGAGAAGAAATTCGAGGGGTTAGAGCTCCATCATATACCCCGACTGAAAAATCAAGCAGCTAATGATTTGGCAAAAATAGGTTCCAAGAGAGAAGCCATTCCCAGTAATGTGTTTTTGGAGAACATCCACACACCATCAGTTCAAGGGGATCCTTTCACCGAAGAAGCCCCGCAGCCGAAAAGTGTCACGGATCCGACTGAAGTTGAGGTCCCAGCTGTAGTCGACCTGATCATGGAAGTTTTGGTCATCACTCCCGACTGGATAGTGCCGTACATCACGTATATCCTAAGGAAAGAGCTCCCAGAGAATGAAGAAGAGGCTCGACAGATCGTCCGTCGATCCAAGGCCTTTACTGTGATAAAGGGACAGTTGTACAGGGAAAGCGCGACTGGAGTCAGCCAGAAATGTATAACACCAGAAGAAGGTCAGATAATTCTTGACGATATCCACTCGGGAACCTGTGGCCATCATGCATCCTCTCGGGCCATTGTGGCTAAAGCATACCGAGCGGGATTTTACTGGCCGAGAGCAAATGAGATGGCTAAGGAGATAGTCGACAAGTGTGAAGGATGCCAGTTCTATTCCAATATGTCGCACAAACCCGCCTCAGCTTTGAAGACCATTCCACTCGTCTGGCCCTTCGCTGTTTGGGGATTGGATATGGTTGGACCACTGAGAACTGGCAGGAGCGGCTTCACCCATGTACTGGTGGCAGTCGACAAGTTCACTAAGTGGATTGAAGCTAAGCCTATCAAGAATCTTGATGCCGACACTGCTATCACCTTCATCAGAGAGTTGATATTCAGATATGGAGTTCCGCACAGCATCATCACTGATAATGGGTCAAACTTTGATTCTGACAAATTCAGAGCTTTTTGCGCTTCTCAAGGCACATGAGTCGACTATGCTTCAGTCGCTCACCCCCAGTCGAATGGACAAGTGGAACGAGCAAACGGCCTAATTCTCAAAGGACTGAAACCCCGGCTGATGCGTGATCTCAAGCACGCAGCAGGCGCGTGGGTCGATGAACTTCCATCAGTTCTTTGGGGATTGAGGACCACTCCTAATTAGTCGACTGGGCGAACTCCATTCTTTCTGGTCTATGGATCTGAAGCAGTTTTGCCGAGTGACCTGCTTCACAATGCACCCCGAGTCAAGCTTTACGTCGAAGATGAAGCATAACAAGCCCGGCAGGACGCAGTCGACCTTCTAGAAGAACAAAGAGAGATGGCCATGATCTGATCGACTATCTATCAGCAGGACTTGCACCGATTCCATGCTAGAAACGTGATGAGTCGAGCCTTCCAAGAAGGAGATTTGGTCCTCCGAGTGGATCAATAGAAGCCACACAAGCTAGCTCCTACTTGGGAAGGCCCCTTCATCATCACCAAAGTTCTCCACAATGGAGCGTACCATCTTTACAATGTCGATCTCCAGATTGACGAGCCACGAGCTTGGAATGCGGAGCTACTGCGCCCCTTTTATACTTAAGTACTCACTCGGATGAGATGTAATAAAAAGTACCTTTGTAGTTTGTTTATCAAAGACAAGAGCATTATGATTTTCCCAGTGATTGTCGTTGCTTTTGTTTACGTAAGAAATCCCCTAGTGGGTGGCTTAGCCGCGAATCCATTTCGCCTAAGCTTGTAAAAAAATCCTACCGAGTGGTGAGCCAGCCTCCCACTCAGGGGCTTAGCTGCGAATCCGTTTCGCCTAAGTGTTTGAAATCCTACCGAGTGGTGAGCCAGCCTCCCACTCGGGGGCTTAGCTGCAGTCCAAGTACTCGCCTAAGTGTTTAAAATCCTACCGAGTGGTGAGCCAGCCTCCCACTCGGGGGCTTAGCTGCAGTCCAAGTACTCGCCTAAGTGTTTAAAATCCTACCGAGTGGTGAACCAGCCTCCCACTCGGGGGCTTAGCTGCAGTCCAGTACTCGCCTAAGTATTTGAAAATCCTACCGACTGGAGAGCAATCCTCCCACTCAGGGGTTTAGTTGCAGTC
>NC_041389.1:84108415-84109007 GCF_002162155.2 Triticum dicoccoides
CTTAGCAGCAGTCCAGTACTCGCCTAAGTATTTAAAAATTCTACCGAGTGGGGAGCAATCCTCCCACTCGGGGGCTTAGCTGCAGTCCAGTACTCGCCTAAGTATTTAAAAATCCTACCGAGTGGAGAGCAGTCCTCCCACTCGGGGTTTTAGCTGCAGTCGAGTACTCGCCTAAGTATTTAAAAATCCTACCGAGTGGAGAGCAATCCTCCCACTCGGGGGCTTAGCTGCAGTCCAGTACTCGCCTAAGTATTTAAAAATCCTACCGAGTGGGGAGCAATCCTCCCACTCGGGGGCTTAGCTGCAGTCCAGTACTCGCCCAAGTATATAATCTATTCCGATCCATAAGGACGACGAGGTGCAGGTCGACTGCTGCCTTCTCCTTCGGAGGTACGCCACAAATACAATGTGCGCTCTGCAAGGACGACGAGTTGCAGGTCGACTGTTGCCTTCTCCTTCAGAGCTACGCCACAAATACAATGTGCGCTCTACAAGGATGATGAGGTGCAGGTCGACTGCTGCCTTCTCCTTCGGAGCTACACCACAAATGCAATGTGCGCTTTGCAAGGACGACGAGGTGCAGGTCGACTGT